>NW_015540917.1:140253-140585 GCF_001515605.1 Sinocyclocheilus anshuiensis
ACAGCGTGGGACTGCATTTAGTTAATACAGATCAGTGTGAATCCCAAACAAGTCAATGCGAGGAAGAACTTATTACATTAGCTGTTACATTAATTCATTCATCTGTTTATACTTTTCCCGTTTTTTCCTAGACACAGACACACACAGGGCCGTTTCTAGGCATAGGCGAGCTAGGCGGTCGCCTAGGGCGCCACCAGCTGAAGGGGCGCCAATGAGCGTACGTACTGGCACTTTTAGCACGGTTGTGATAAAGAGTGGCACGGTCACCCTGAAATATGACTGCCGCCCCCACTGGATCCCCCAACATTATTGGGCTAGAGTACTGTCAATCT
>NW_015540917.1:140943-143617 GCF_001515605.1 Sinocyclocheilus anshuiensis
ACACACACACACACACACACACACACACATTTGATACTTAACTGAGAGCAACACCATGCCGCTTGAGCTAGCAAACACAGAGCAATCAAATTTTCATCTGTCACTTTGTCTTTGCACTAATTTTACAAATTCTCTTCAAGAAAGAATTTCCTGCTTTTTTTTCTGTCCTCCTTGTTTCATGTAGCAGCTCTGTCTCGTCTGCCCTGACCTTACGTGACCTTTGATTTATTCTTGCCAAAAAAAGAAAGGATGAAATATAGACATGCACACACTGTGGGAAAAGTGAATGAGGCAGAGAGTATTCTGTGATGGATAGAACAGGAAAAACAGGAGGAGGGGTTTGTGAAAGAAGAAAAAACATACTCTTTGCTAGTTTCCCATAGTCCCACATTGCCCAAGGGATGAGAGAACCAGAGAGAGAAAGAAAGCTGATCGCTGATATCCCAATGAAATTGGTTTGGCATGTTCTGTTTGAACGGATTAACTCAAACCTGAATTTACATAATCATAATCACACATCTACTCTTCTCCACCAGCATTGGGTTATCTACTTTAAAGTGTTTGCCAAGCTACAATCTACACAGAAGTGAAAGTAGTTCAACTGTAGTCAGGCTAAACTATACTGAATGAGTTCATATCTTTTTAAATATATAAGTGTTAGATTATGTAATTTAAGATGTATTTTTCTTTTTTCAATAATAATGATGGTTTTTGAATGAATTAAACATCTCAATTGAGGACTAGCATTAAACAGATATATTTACACAGAATAAATTTGGCTAGAATGTAACAGAGAGGAAGGCAGTTATAAATAGCAGTGTTTAACTCTTTCTCCGCCAGCATTTTTGAAAAAAATTTGCCAGGCACCGCCAGCGATTTTGATGATTTTCACTAAAATTTGATGGCCTCCAGTATATTTTGCTGTATGAATATTTGAATATTCAATACACCAAAATAAAGATCAGAGCCTCTAATTTTAAACAAAAAAAAAAAAAATCAGTTATATTCTAGCTGAAAGCATTCTTTTTTTTTATCAACACTTGAATATAGGTAGGTTTCATAAAAATGCATAATTTTGAGCAAAAAGGTGAGAAAATCAAATTTTTATCAAAAACTACATCTGGATAATATTCAGTACGATTATCAAAGCACAAATCCAGTAAATCGCTTCCATCAACACCTCCAAAACTTGCACAGACATGTATCACGTCCTGGATCAACATTTTACTCCGTAACATGATGCAGTTTTCATTTATATGCTGTCTATTTGCTGATGATCATATTATTTTTCACATGCATCTGTTTATATAAGAGATCGCTCGTTTCTCCGTCCTGTTCATGTGTGTTTTTGTTCGGGAGGTTTTGTCCACATTCAGAAGATGCGTAATAGCGCCCCCGAGTGTATAACAGTGAAAACACTCGTATTTGGCGGGGAAGCGTTTTCTTGTAAAAGACGAGATAACTCGTCAATGGCAGGGAAAGAGTTAGCTGGACAAAAAACTCTGCACCACGTACTGGAATAAGTAACTTATAACTGGAAAATTTACACTATTTTGAAAAATGCTGAGTTCCCTTTCAAGGGAACTTTGAACTGCGTCCTCTAGGGGTCGCTATGGGGAACGCCTCGTCGTGACCCGTGTCTGAAGCATACATTGAAAAAACACCAACAACACGTTGGCTGGCGACAGCCCATGACATCACTGTCATTATAGTATAAATAGGCGCCGGGAGAACATGTCATTCTCTTCTTCGTCTTCACTGACGGTTTTGTTTGAAGCATGCATTTCCGTGGTAAGAGCGATCTATATTCCTATCGTTATGGCTAGCACTAGCAAAGCGTTTAGAGGGTGTGTGCATCCGCATCGTCATTATTTGACACCTGATGACACACACGATCTCTGCGTTGTTTGTTTGGGCAAAGAGCACGCACGCGATGTCCTTGAGGGGGCAATCCGCATTCATTGTGAGCGTATTTTAATGAAAAGCTCCCGTCTCCTATGCTGGACCTATATGTTTGGGTGGTTCTATGGCTTCATAGTGACCACCTTGCTGATGGTCTGGACTAGAAGCTTCTTTGAGTCGCCTCTTGAACGGGGCTCCAGCGCGGGGACCATGGTGGGTGAGTATGATCCATTCTATCTATATATATCTATATATATATATATATATGTTTTTAATGTGCTGGTGGTTATGTGTGTATAATCCTTCTGTGAGATTTCTTTGCAGCGTTTTCCGGGACCTGTGTGTTTCTGTCCTTTTTAAGGTAGGTCCTCTGTGAGCACCCCTTTGCTGGATTCAGAAACCAGGTGCTCGACTGGCAGTGTTACCTCACTCGTCGATATTGTGTCCAGCCGGTATGATAGCCCTGGTTCCGGCTTCATGCTTCCTGGACCATGCGGCCAGGTCAGAGGCTTCTGCGGGAGCCTTCTTGATCATCAGGCCCCCGGCACGACACTGCAAAAAATTCCTGGATGTCCGGGCTCCAGGATATCCCCTCTTGCTGAGGCATCGAGTGGGGAGTATAGGTAGCATTTGCGAGAGCCTTCTTGTGTAATGCTGTCTCAGGCAGTGCGCCCCTCGCCTTAGAGCAGGGCTGTCCAAACTCGGTCCTGGAGTGCCGATGTCCTGCAGAGTTTAGATCCAACCCCAATTAGACACACCTGAACCAGCTAAT
>NW_015540917.1:143744-155042 GCF_001515605.1 Sinocyclocheilus anshuiensis
CGAACGCAAGCTTCAGACGAAGAAGTGAATGACATGTTCTCCCAATGCCTATTTATACTATAATCACAACGGTAGTGATGTCATGGGCTGTCGCCGGTCAACGTGTTGTTGGTGTTTTTTCAATGTATGCTTCAGACACGGGTCACGACGAGGCGTTCCCCATAGCGACCCCTAGAGGACGCAGTGTCTCGTTCCCTACTCAGGGAACCATGGTTACACTATTATCGTTCTCCTGAAAAAAAAAGAAGCACAAGTTAATGTAATTAACTTATTTAATTAGAAATGATACCTTTGGTTATTAGCTAACACTGCTCTCCACATAATACAAGTGACTGTCTGCCACACTATGGCCTCGTACACTTAAATACCGGAGTGAATTCCCTAAATATTAAGTTCCGTTTGTGTCCGTAAAACAAATCACTCCTGAAATTGCGATGTTTGACGGTAGGCTACACCGCTGACAGAGGCATTGTGTTTTGTTTAAGCTTGGAAGACTTTCAAGCGCGCTCTTGCAGTGTTGCCATCTCCACTTATTATAAGCATCTTTGGGCATGTTGTTTGTTGCTTGACTCATAAAGCTATCCAGTTTATTTAGTTGTCATAGTGGGCAGATTTGAGCTACAATATCTCTGGATTTCCAAAATAAAGCATTTCGATTTATTTATATTTATTTTGTGCTTGATCTTGTTTGCCTTTTTTTTTTTTCTTTGCAAGATCTGGCAACACGAATGAAACAAGGCTCATATTCTTGCATTGCGCATACATAAGGAAAAACAACTGCTCATTTCAATACGCTATTAACAACTAGTTCTTCAGTTCGGTTTCGTACACACTGCATAGAATTACTGTAAATGCGGTTTTCGCTACCTCCGAGTTTTTCGGGAGATAATTGGGGTGTAGAATGCAGTTGTCACTCCAGTAAATGAGTGAAATGTATGTGAACAGAACAGGATTAAGTACGAAAAGGTGAATTGCCACCCGAGTTTAGCTGGAGTGTGTACGTGCCTATTTTTCTATAAACACAGCCCCAGTCTGCATGAGAGAAACCTTTCTGAAAGCAGATTTTACACCGCATGCCACCACAAACAGTAAACAGCACAATTTGTGACTAATTGCTTTAAGACTGAGGTTCAGGCCTTGTAAAGCAGCTCATGTGAAACGCTCGACTCATTTCTAGTTACAGTTCAAAATTCTGGTGCATCTCAACATGTCCAGGTCACATCTCCAAATTCAGTAATGTAGGATCAAAACTGCAATATTAGCTTCATGATAGTAAAGCACATTGTCCACATAATCCTAATTTACATTACACTAATTAATATGGATGTTTTACATTTGCAGGGTTTTTTAACCTCTCCTGTAGATCCCCACCACTGCACATTTTGTATGTCTCCCTTATTGGACACACCAAATGATTTACACCCAATAAATTCAGAATCCTGTACACCCTTGTACAACAATTTTTTATTTATCCTGGTTTCTAGTGCTCTTCTCATGCGGGTTGTATGTGTGCATGATCGGATCGGACTGGAAGTGTAGGAGAAGATTTCCACTAAGGAAAGTTATTGAGAGAGAGGGTAAGGCAATAGAGATGGGAGAGGAAGGCAGAGGCTTTTGACAAAATGGTATTTTCACAGCCGTGAGCCAGAAACACATGTGGAAACAATTAGACATGAAACTGTTCCTGATAACATCATCGGAGTGCCGCACCATGTTCCTTAACGACTCCAGCGCATAGGTGAAGAGAGTGGAAAATATACTAAGAAATAGTTTGATTCTGCTGTTGAAGAGAATTCTGTTCTGGGAAGTTAGCAAACACACCTACACACACACACACACACACACACAGACACACACACACACACGCACACACGCACACTCTCTCTCTCTCTTTCACACAGCTATTTCCAAACCCTTACTGCAGCCGTTCCCGGTGTGTTTTTTTTTCTGATGCTCTGGATTAGAAACAGAGACAGCGGCAGTGAAATGAGTTTAACAAAGAAACAGAGAGAAAGTAAAAGAGGCTCTTAGCTGCACTTTTGCAAAATATGTCAGAACTACAAGTATGCTCAGGCTGTAATACGATCTTGCTACTCATTGAATGCTGCAGAGAACACTAGTAATAAAAACAGTGAAGCAGTGCAACAGCAGGCATTATGCAATGGTTCACATTGTCACAGCTGTGTTTCACATTGTTGTCTCATAAACCACATCGCAAGTGAGTGATATGTAGTTATCATCTTGGAAATAATCGAAGTTTTTTTTTTTTTTTGCATTGTTAATTCAAATTTGTATAAAATAATCAAAAATAAAGATAAATATCAGAAAATTAAATATGCTGGTAGGTGTAGCAGTGGATGGACCAGTAAAATTATGATGAAATATATTTTCACCAAAATTACAATCAAGTATGGTCAGAAATGAATAAATACAGTGTAAATAAGTATTTTTTTTTATCTGGGTAAAGAAATTTTTTTTACATTTTCTCTGTTATATTATGTATACACTGGACATTTATTAGTAAGTGTGTACTTTGTCATAGCTTAAGCTCTGCCTCTTCAGTAAAGACACAATCTGCACACTCTCTTACCAATGTTGGGACACTTGAACTCTTACACACATGAAATTATACTTCTTATGGATTCTGAAGACTGTCAAAACATCTTTGTGTCTGTTCTTAATGTGGTTTTCGCTAAGAAAAGTCATTTACACACCTGCCTATTATATTCCACACTATTCTACACCTCTGTTAAAATACTACTGCCAGAGTCCAGCATTCACTTGGTGATGGAGGGTAAATTAAGGAAATAAGGTTTTCACATTATCTGTTTAAAATAGACAGCTCTTTGTGTTTTTCATATTTAAGATGAAGTCAACAATTACATTGGTCATTTCACATCATATGTGCAGTTATGTACCAGGTGAGCTAAAAAGCAAGTTTACTACCCTAGTGAAAAATAAATATACTAAAATGTATTTGAAATAAATGCATTTAATACTAAGTATACTACAAATACATTTACATATTTATGTATGTAATAAAAATACTCTGCAGTTGTACTTTTGGTATACTAAACTGGTATACTTCAAGTCTGCTGAACTGGAACAAGTTTGGTGCAGAAGTAGTGCTGAAGTCCAACTAAAGATATACTGAAGTATATTTGATTGTGCTAAAGTGGAACTACTGCGAGTAAACTTTAGGTACACTTTAAATATCTAGCATTTAAAGACCGATATTGCTCAAAGATCATACAATGCTCATTAATAGTGACATTAAAACACATTTTAGGCTTAATATTAAGAAATGTGCATTGTGCACAAGTAGTTCTCCAAAAAAAAGTTTAATTATAATTTTTATATCAGTAAGTCTCAAGCGATATGTCAGTAAATTTGTTAATATATTTGAACTGTATACTTAGTATGAAATAAATGTATTTAAATATATTACTTTAAGTAAATATATTAAGTAAATATATTACTTTTTTACTAGTGTACATCAGAAAAGCCATACACAGTGCAGATGTGATGGAAAAAAGTCTTTATTAATCAACAATCTACCCTTGTAATCATAATTTGTGTGAAAAGAATCAATAGTTGTTGGTGTTTTACTGCCTCTAGTGTTCATTTCGCCTGGAAACTGCAGTGAAATGTATTTATTGGTACATTTTTTGCGAAATGTAGTTACAGTAACATATTTCCAGTGAGTCTGGGTTATTTCACAGTTTGAAAGAGAATGTTCATTTGTGGCATTTAATTTGTGTTTTAGTTCCGGATTCGGCCCCAGACAATGTGACGGTTGTGGTGAACGGAACAGAAGTGCTCCTGAGATGGTCAGAACCTCCTGGAAAGATCAACGGACGGCTGCAGGGATACATGATGGAGTACAGCGCACCTAATATGGAACAGGTGACCACACACACAGACACACAGACACAGACACAGACACACACAGGCAGCAATATTTGTGTTTGCTTTTGGATTTCCATTCCTTAATCTCTGAAAAAATTTTATATTTTTTATCATTTATTTTCTCTTTACTATATAGCTGTATCTATATAGAAGTAGTGTTTGATGTTGACTGGATTGCTTTGTTTTTTATGATGGATTGGTCTGCAGGTTGTTGTGGACACAGGTTTGGACACAGAGCTGTTTGTCAATCTCTCAGCCCCCCTGTCAAATGTTTCCTTCAGAGTGTGTGCCTACACCGGAGCGGGACAGGGGCCCTGGACGCCCCTCCAAACCATCACGCTCATTCCTGCAGGTATGAAAGCAGGCAGACAGTAACCACATCTAAAATTCCCACAGGTCAACAGTTGCACTGAATAATGGTCTCTTTCCTTGCAATGTTTTGCAGAAACGGGGCAATCCAGAGGTGAGTGACACACACACACACACACACACACACACACACACACAAGTGTTTTTACACGACTTCCTATTGACTTGTAAATGCTTTTATATTGTTCTAATTATATTTCTGTCATGACAACTCTCGGAGGGATTGGCATGGTAATGTACATGTCAATGTTAATGTATTTGGTTTTGGCGGAATAGATCTGCTACGCTGCTGCTGCTGCGGCGGAGCAAGTACCGAGACTTGCTACTGCCAATACATCCACAACATGCTGCTGTGAGCATGTAAGAAATACTGCTGCTGCAAATATAACATACATGAAATAACCCCCCACAAAGCAGGAGACATAGAAGGGACAATACAAGCCAAAACAAGAACAAACGCCCCCCAACAAGCAGATCTATCGCCAAGACATATGTACTGCTGCTGCCCCGAAGAGCCATATGAACCGCATCTATTACTATCTATGTGTGCCTGGGCTACCCCGCCGACCGGCTTAACACTAGTGGCCTATGACTATGTGAGCCTGGGCTACCACGCCGACTGTCTTAACTCTAAATTAGACGTGCATTATATGTAATGTTTAATTAACCAAATGGATATACGTTGCAATCCGATAGATAAGACCCCAGCACCCACCTGAGCAAATACCATAATTTAGTCATTTGATAACTGCTGTTACTTTCTCCACTTCATCAATCCCAGCGGCAGCGTAACAGCTTGTTAATTCATGTTTGTGCAGTGATGAGACGGACAAAGTTAGCCGATGCATGCCATTTTACTCTCTCGTGCAGATAAAAGTTGTCAAAGTTACAGTGCACTAAAACCACTGGGTGGACTGACCTGAATGAACTGAAATAAAAGCAGAATATAAATAATTGCCGATGTATATGGAGAACCCCAGTTGAATTGCATACACAAGAATGCTTATTTAATTTAATCCGTTTCATGTCCATTACTATCGGCGTGTCCTCAGAGCAATTACATATGCTCTAAACCAGGGGTGGGCAAACTTGGCCCTTCCAGGCCACTTTCCTTCAGAGTTTAGCTCCAACCCTAATCAAACACACCTGAACCAGCTAATCATTGTCTTCAAGACTACTAGAAGGCTACAGGCAGGTGAGTTTTATCAGGGTTGGATCAAATCTCTGCAGGAAGTTTGCCCAACACTGCTCTAAACTGTGTTTTGCTCCAGCTGTATTAACACAGATGCTAAATGCTGCTGTTAATATGCTTAATATTCACTCCTGCATACAATGCAAACTGCCAACATGACACTTAGTTTAAACTTGATTATGGTTGCTCATTTTTTGAATTCAATTATGCAGACCACGCAATACACACAGCGATATGAATTAGAAGAGCATTCACTTATCTTAGATGTTGATTTCGCTGTTCTGAAGCAAGCTGCACTGCTACGGCAAGCACTAGTCATATATTTGAATGTTGAGCAGCGAGCTCATTGGCTACCAATACAGGAGAGAACCAATCAGCTGTGCCATGTGATAATGATGTCAGATAATGAGGTCAGATTGAGCTAGACCTATCGGACTGTGCCATCTAGAGCTTCATGCCAGAACTCAGTATTTGTTCTACCGTGATGCTAACCCTAAACCTAACCCTCACAGAAACCTGACGTCGGGAAGACACAAAATGTAACTCATCTCAGACATTTCATCCCACAAAAATAGGACCCACAGAAGATACAGAAGTGAACTTTTCCTTTTACTTCCCTTATTTGGAGTCCTTCTTAAAATGTTGTTTTTATTTTTATGTCGGCTGTTGCTGTCTCAGAAAAGAGGAAGAAAAAGACAAATGAGGGCAAGAAAGGAGCAGAAAGAAATGTAAGGAAATGAGTTGCAGGAGTTTTGTTGAGTGGGAGGCATGTGGAAATATTTTAGGACATTCTCTAGAAGAAACACGCCCTGTTGTAAATATGGACTGTCTTGCACTGAGGTCATTTTAATGAGCTAATTCAACCAATGACCAGCTGAACAAAACACATTCACTCTCTGGTCTCTGAACAGTTGACCATGATCAAATATAAAGACACATCAGATATTGGCCTGGTGGGAAGTCAGCATAGTGCAACAGTATAGTATCATTTATTTATGCAACCCAAGTTTAATCTATCCTGGTGAAACTCCATAAGATGTTTAGGTGACGAGGGAGAAAAAGCTGAGGTACTCGACTTAGTAGCCAGACAGATTAATATAATGCATATCCCCTATATATAGTATAAACTTTATTCAAGCTGTTCAACCACAAATAGACAAACCTTTAGGATACTCTTTGTGGTCTGCTTGATGCATCCGGTGTGACCCTCTTACACATTATTATTCCCTAAGCTCACTGCATTGCATTCTGGGATTGACTAGAATGCAATTCTGCCTCAGAATCTGGCTAACATGTATGTAATGCAGCAGAGTGTTGCGGCCTAAATCTTGAAATGGACTCAAGAGCACCAACTTTAAAATTCTAATAACGAAAGTAAAGGAAACATGGAAAGGACAAGACCTGGCAATGAGAACTGGAAACACAAGGGCAAGAACTACAAACTAAAAGTCTATAAAGCAAAAGAACAGGCAGGAAATGCATTAGACTCAAGAGCCTTGAAATCCTAAGCTCACTCGGTTTCCAAACAGAGCTACACACTTCAGTGCTTGCATGTTTCCCCCTTTCCTCTTTATAATCTCATTTACATTGACATTCTTGACCTTTCATTCTCTGCATCTGTGTGAAGGTATCTTGAGTGCTCCGGCGTTCTCCTGGCACTGGTGGTATGTGGTCATGGCCATCACCGCCGCCATCGCTCTAGCGGTGCTCTTGGCCGTGTATGTGACCAGGCTGAGGCGGAAGGAGACACGTTTTGGGTGGGTAGAAATTAGGCTTTCTGCTGTTTTGCCGGATTCTGACACTGTGGGTGTGAGCAGAGCTGTTATTTGCTATTAAACCTAACTGTAAAATGAGGCATACATGAACTAGAGTCACTAAGTTGTCCGTGATTGTAAGTGTGAATGTTAATCTTGGACTGGTCATCTGTCCAGGACGTTGGAATAGTTTCCAGAATCTCCTCATAACCCTACATGGGACAAGAGCTAATGGACAGGGACTAGAAGGCACAAAACTCTCATCCTGATGTGGTCAATTATCATTCTTTTTTTGTAAAATAAAGTACCGAGAAGAGGTGGGAGGTGTTTTAAGTGTACATTTTTTTAGCAATGTTTACAACAGGTATAGTTTAGGTATAACATTACCAAAAACATAACTGAATAAAGAAATTAAAAAATACTAAGCGGTACTGCTCCATGTGAAGAATATGTGGGCTTAAAGATTTGCATTTGTGTGTGTTGTTGTAAAGTGAGGCGTTTGAACCCATGATGGAGAGCGGTGAGCTCGTCGTTCGATACCGAGCTCGTCGAACGTACAGCCGACGCACAACAGAAGCCACACGTGAGTTTGCTTTCTCTCCAGTAACATTTTGACTGACTGCTTGGAGCTTACACAGTCTTTACTTGCTCGCACATGTAGCTGTAACTAGATAAGGGAGACCTGCTTGAGAACTTATCTGTGGGAATTCCTTCACGTCTTAGGTGGATGTTCTAGTTTTCCTTTTTACCAAAGTTATATGATTTTTTTAATTCATTCAAAGTGTGAAAATATGCCTTTCATGTTATTGTTAGAATGCTCAAAGTTCAACCATCAGTGATGGTGTCATGTTAAGATTAGCACATGCTTTCAAGGTACACATTTACATTTGATCAGTTCTTTGCCTGGCTGTCAAACCCATGACTTTGGTATTATTAATGCCATTGCTGTTCTGTCTGAACTACAGGAAAGTGTCACAGATTGGTATTTTAGAACCACATATTGTGGTCTTAATGCAAATAAACTGTTGTCTTGTATTGATTCTCACATCCAGCTCCATGAGTGTTATGGCAGCAGCATTTCACTTGACTGAAGACTAAAACCTAAAATTACCTTAAACCTTAAACCTGTCTTGCAAGTACCGCTATGTCTCTCAGGAAATGCACATAATTGTGATCACGATCGTGATGTGAGTTATATAATGGAGTTATATATATATATATATATATATATATATATATATATAAAATGGTCTCAAGAGTGTTACCAACAGATAACACATTCACATATTCACATTTTATGGGTTCATTCCGTAGACCTAATGGTTTTTCTACTGTACAAACTGTATTTTCTATCCCCTTACCCTAACCCTACACCTAAACTTACCCCTCACACAAAACTACAGGCATTTTTACATTCTCAAAACACTTAATTCTATATGATTTATTAGCTTGTTTCCTCATGGGGACCAACATTTAGTGGTATTGCTATCCTTTTGGGGACATTTGGTCCTCATAATGTAGGGAATACAAGGTAGGCCGGGGGTACTCCCGAGGCTGTGCTCTACTCCTCCCCGGGGGCCCCGTCATGGCGGACGCAGCACATGGGGGTAAGGACAGACGAGGCAAGAGAAAAGGAGAAGGAAGGATGAGGAGAGACAGAGACGAGAGAGGGGAGAGAGGGAAAAATAAATAAATTCTCGGTCTGGTTCCCGGACACACTGCCGCTTGGTCCTCAACCAGCTGAGAGGCTCTCACTCGCGGTGCCATGCGATGGTAAAGGATGAGGAGAGACAGAGACGAGAGAGGGGAGAGAGGGAAAAATAAATAAATTCTCGGTCTGGTTCCCGGACACACTGCCGCTTGGTCCTCAACCAGCTGAGAGGCTCTCACTCGCAGTGCCATGCGATGGTACTTGACATCTTTGGTGGACGACACTGGCTCCTCCGCTCCCTCTTGGATGGCAGCCACCCCTCCTCGACCCAGGAGCATGGCAGCGAGCCCTCCGTCCCACCTCATCTTCCATCATTCCAGCACCAACCTAACCTCAAGCAGCCACCGGCGGTCTCCGCTCCTTCCTGCTGCCTGATCTCCTCAGCACCGCGATCCCCCTCAGCAGCGAGGGCTCTCTGACAGCGCGTCCTTCCTTCCTCCCGGGTTTCGGCACCAATGTAACACAGTTCGTAGGTCGGGAAGAAGGAGGTGGGAACAGGCGAACATTTAAACATAATTTTAATAATAAAATAAACACAAAACTTAAAATAGCGCAACAGCCCCTCACGGACGACTGCCGCGCACAAACAAAACAACATAAATAATCCAGGCCTGGTCCTCTCTCGGCCATTCACTGTCGTCGCTCCTCCTTTTATCCTTCTGGAGCTCCTCCGTGGGACTCGAGACCAGTGTGTGGCGCAGGTGTCGCTCATTATCATTTACTCCACCAGCCTCGCTCCGTTCCCACAGCTCTCGGCCCCGCACCACTCGTCACATTATTATTTGAAAAAAGCTGCCAGCCACCGCCAGCGATTTTGATGATTTTGACTAATATTTTATGGCCTACAGTATATTTTGCTGTATGAATATTTGAATATGCAATACACCAAAATAAAGATCAGAGCCTCTACTTTTAAACAAAAAAATCCATTTTATTCTAGCTTAAAGCATTCTTTTTTTTATCAACACTTGAATATAGGTAGGTTTCATAAAAATTTATAATTTTGAGCAAAAAGGTGAGAAAATCACATTTTTATCAAAAACTACATATGGATAATATTCAGTACGATTATCAAAGCATAAATCCAGTAAATCGCTTCCATCAACACCTCCAAAGCTTGCACAGACATATATCACGTCCTGGATCAACATTTTACTCCGTAACATTATGCAGTCTTCATTTATATGCTGTCTATTGCTGATGATCGCATTATTTATCATATGCATCTGTTTACATAAGAGATCGCTAGTTTTTTCGTCCTGTTCAGGTGTGTTTTTGTTCGGGAGGTTTTGTACTTGTTCAGAAGATGTGTAATAGCGCCCCCGAGTGTATAACAGTGAAAACACGAAAAGCCGTAAAAACTCGTCTTTGGCGGGGAAGCGTTGTCTTCTTAAAGACAAGATTTAACATCAGGAATAGACATCCATCCAAGTGCATTTGATTTGTTTTGTTTTTTTCCAATCTTTGATACATTATCTCCCCCGTGACCTGAGAGTTCAGAGGAAAGGAGTCGTGTTTTATGCTGAGCTCCAGTGGATACAAATCTTGACTGTAACACTCATGCATGTCTCACTGCTGTCGTGAGCTGAATCACTGAATCAAAGCTGAACTTCTGCACCGTCTCAAGGTCTGCATTGCATTCGGTTTCTGATCCAGAAAATTCCAGCGAAGCCTGACATCATGTGTTGTGAGATGGAGGACGGTCATGATAGCGTGAGCTTGGTTTTGAACAGTAGTAAAGGGTGGAGGCTTTATGTCATCTGGACAAGCTCCATTACAATCCTTTTTTTTTCCAGTTTTTTTGCACTCACTCTCTCTCTATCTAGCCCTACTCTCTCGATTCCCATCTGGGTTCATTTGAAGGGCAAAACAATCTTGCAACAATTTTAAAATCATGCTTCAGGAGCAGTATTGGGCAGTAACGCATTACTTAGTAATGCATTACTGTAATTTGATTACTTTTTTAGTAACGGAGTAATTTAACGCGTTATAATTTTCAAAATAGTAATTAGAGTATAGTTACAAGCCGAGGTCTCTATACGTTACTGCCGCGTTACATTGCTGACAGAATGCGGTGATTTATAATCTAGATTGTATAAAGGATGTAGCTCACGCACTGTGGAGTTCAGTGCCAGTGGATTAGAGACCTGCTCCCGTGAGACCCGACGCAAGAGTGAGAGACACTCGTGTGTGTGGGGGATGCTGTAGAATAAAATGATTCACGGGACTCCCGCAAAATAGAAATATCTAAACAAAAAATATCTAAAACAAATAAATTGTTATTCATATATTGCACAAAAGCAACATGAACTAATATAAAATATAAACGATTAACAGGTGCAAGCGTATGCAGAGTTTCTATT
>NW_015540917.1:155247-156540 GCF_001515605.1 Sinocyclocheilus anshuiensis
TTCATGGAGAAAAAAGTAACGTAACTAGTAATGTAACTAATTACTAATTACTTTTGAAATAAAGTAATCAGAACAGCAACGTGATTACTTTTAAAAGTAAAAATTTTAAACTTTTAATCAGTCATTTGATTACATTTTTAGAGTAACTTGCCCAACACTGTTCAGGAGTGTCAGTGGCATCAGTGGCATTGAGGCTGTTGGGAAAAGCTAGTTCATCTAATCTTGTCAATGAAAATTTAAAGAGCTGCTTGAGCTGCTTGCGTCACAGCTCTTCAGTCATTCTTTCATTACTCCATCCATAGTTCTGGAGTTGAGGTTGGAGCTTAAGCTCTCTATTTTGGCCAAATCGGTTCACTTTCATCACACTTGAGATTATATGAACAATATATTAACAAAACTCATAAACAAATGTACTACTTCCATATTGTCATGTGTTTCAGAATGAAACTGAATCTTGAATTAGGAAAACTCAAGGGCGAGGCTTCTGCCTTTGGCTCATTTTATTGTTAATAGGGTTCATTTTATGCACACATATATCAAGTTAGGGTTATCAAGTTTTTAAGAACTCAGACCACCAAAATATTGTCTCATTATTATTTTGTTTGTTATTATTATTAGAATATTATTAAGCAAAAGTCTTTTTTTTTTCACATGGAAATTTTCTGTGAGTGAAATTCATTCTCATAAAAGAAATTTGACTTTTATTTATTTTCAAAGAGCCTCTGATTTTGTCATCTGAATAGAAATAAAACACAATTGTCTCTTCAAAAATGTTTAGATTTCATGTACGTAACATGATAAGCAGGTTCTTGTAAACTCACTTGAAATAAAGCGAGTGTAAACAAAAATCATTGTGTATTCAGCATCGACAGATATCACCTTTAACTCTCAGCTGACTTTGGTTGATTGTGTCACTTGATGATCGTATTACAGTACAGAGAGGAAACAGCATTATATCAATGCCAAAACCAGGTTTCTTTCTAAAGAATACATTGTTTTTTTCACTTGTTGTTGAAACATCCAAAGAGGCTCTGGAATCTGATGCTAATCTCTCAGATGGCTCGTTCTTTTCTCAGTAAACTCTCTGGGGATCAGCGATGAGCTCAAGCAAAAGCTACAGGACGTGATGGTGGACAGACACAAGCTAACGCTGGGAAAAACACTCGGGGAAGGTGAGTGACTGCCACAGGGATCTGTGTGCTGTACTGTCTGGACGATCGGATTGTAACGGGTTGTGTGTGTGTGTGCAGGTGAGTTCGGCTCGGTCATGGAGGGTTCGCTCACTCAGGAGGA
>NW_015540917.1:156550-159696 GCF_001515605.1 Sinocyclocheilus anshuiensis
GCGTGTATGCTGGGATTTCATAAATTTCATGGAGAAAAAAGTAATGTAACTAGTAATGTAACTAATTACTAATTACTTTTGAAATAAAGTAATCAGAACAGCAACGTGATTACTTTTAAAAGTAAAAATTTTAAACTTTTAATCAGTCATTTGATTACATTTTTAGAGTAACTTGCCCAACACTGTTCAGGAGTGTCAGTGGCATTCTTCAGATAGAGGCTGTTGGGAAAAGCTAGTTCATCTAATCTTGTCAATGAAAATTTAAAGAGCTGCTTGTTTCACTATCGTCACAGCTCTTCAGTCATTCTTTCATTACTCCATCCATAGTTCTGGAGTTGAGTTTGGAGCTTAAGCTCTCTATTTTGGCCAAATCGGTTCACTTTCATCACACTTGAGATTATATGAACAATATATTAACAAAACTCATAAACAAATGTACTACTTCCATATTGTCATGTGTTTCAGAATGAAACTGAATCTTGAATTAGGAAAACTCAAGGGCGAGGCTTCTGCCTTTGGCTCATTTTATTGTTAATAGGGTTCATTTTATGCACACATATATCAAGTTAGGGTTATCAAGTTTTTAAGAACTCAGACCACCAAAATATTGTCTCATTATTATTTTGTTTGTTATTATTATTAGAATATTATTAAGCAAAAGTCTTTTTTTTTTCACATGGAAATTTTCTGTGAGTGAAATTCATTCTCATAAAAGAAATTTGACTTTTATTTATTTTCAAAGAGCCTCTGATTTTGTCATCTGAATAGAAATAAAACACAATTGTCTCTTCAAAAATGTTTAGATTTCATGTACGTAACATGATAAGCAGGTTCTTGTAAACTCACTTGAAATAAAGCGAGTGTAAACAAAAATCATTGTGTATTCAGCATCGACAGATATCACCTTTAACTCTCAGCTGACTTTGGTTGATTGTGTCACTTGATGATCGTATTACAGTACAGAGAGGAAACAGCATTATATCAATGCCAAAACCAGGTTTCTTTCTAAAGAATACATTGTTTTTTTCACTTGTTGTTGAAACATCCAAAGAGGCTCTGGAATCTGATGCTAATCTCTCAGATGGCTCGTTCTTTTCTCAGTAAACTCTCTGGGGATCAGCGATGAGCTCAAGCAAAAGCTACAGGACGTGATGGTGGACAGACACAAGCTAACGCTGGGAAAAACACTCGGGGAAGGTGAGTGACTGCCACAGGGATCTGTGTGCTGTACTGTCTGGACGATCGGATTGTAACGGGTTGTGTGTGTGTGTGCAGGTGAGTTCGGCTCGGTCATGGAGGGTTCGCTCACTCAGGAGGACTCTGTGCTCAAAGTGGCAGTGAAGACCATGAAAAGTGAGTCAATAGCAACTGCAGCGTCTCTGAAAACACCTGCAATCATTTTCATCAGACTAACCTCATGCTCTATTGTGTTTTGGTCAGTCGCCATCTGCACTCGCACTGAAATGGAAGATTTCCTGAGAGAGGCGGCGTGCATGAAGGAGTTCGATCATCAGAACGTCATGCGGCTTCTAGGTAAGAGTGATCACTCTTTCAGTCTCCTGGAAAAAAAAAAAACTACAAGAAAGTTTTACTTACAGTAACATGGACTTCTCCTCCATCTTCCCAAATACAGTAACAGGAGGCTGGTCACATGGTCCTATTGGCAGTCAGCTATCTTCAGCATTTTATAGGTCAGATTAGTTCAGTTTAGTTGCTCTGAAAACACATGAAGACAGTATGTTAATACTTACACATAGAATTATTCAGCTACATCGTATTCAGTAGCTGAGACTTTTTAATTACAGAAATAAGGACACGAAAGAAGTTGTGGCAGACTTGAATGAGCTCAGAATCAAAACAAACGTCAGCATGATTATATTTTCAGAGTAAAATAGAATATTCAGTAAGAAATATCTTCTTTATTGAGCAATTAGACTTGCACTACTAACACTGTGTTCAGAAAATGTGGAAAAACTGAATGGTTGATATTATTTTTCCCTGCCATTACAGAGGTCTGGAAAGCGATCACTGTACATTTTTATAGATTTTTTATTTTTAAATAATGTACACTAGTGAATCCTGCACAATAAGACCGGAATACTTCTTAAGAAACGGTGTCAGTTTGGTTTTGGTAGGTTCAGGCAGGATGAGAGTGATGGTTTGTGTGTTGTGTGACAGGTGTGTGTCTGCAGACAGTGGAGAGTGAAGGCTATCCATCTCCTGTGGTCATTCTGCCCTACATGAAGCACGGCGACCTCCACAGCTACCTGCTGTATTCCAGACTCGGAGACGCACCTGTGGTGAGTGAAACACTAGGGAGAGAAATAAGAGAAAGAGAGATCTGGAGCGGATAGAAAGGCACTAAGAGGGCAAATAAAAAGGATATATGGCAAATTGCATTAGGACATAGATCAGAAAAGTGTTTCAGTATTGATTAATGCTAAAAGAGTGTCAGTTCAATTTTAAAACAATAGTTCACCCAGAAATGAAAGGCCTGTAGTCATTTGCTCATGTCTTTACAAACCTGTGTGACTTTCTTTCAGAAAAGATGTTCATGGTCATGCTGCTCTTTTTCATAAAAGCAATATAAAAATATTTATACTAACCAACTAACTAAATAAATATGTTGGAACCACATGAATGTGAGTAAATTTTGGTTTTGGGTGAACAATTCGTTTAAATAATGATACATTTATCTCAAAACAAAACAAAACAAAAATCTAAATCTAAAAATAAATGGGAAAAAAGTTAAATATTTTGGATTTTATGCACAAATTTGAAACAATGGCTCATACAGACACAGATTGTCCTATCTGGCACCAGCATTACTCTCTAAAAGAAGTCTTGGTAATGCTTTAGATTACAACCCGCAAAGAACTATGTAAGTATACTGAATTTACGGTGTACGTTTCTGTAATTATAGTGTACTTATAAAGAATATACGTGTAGGTAACAACCAGATATGCAAAATTCACAAGTCTACTTTCCTTATGAAAGCTTATTCGTCGATTTCAGTAACTTCACACCAGCACATTCTCAACACCACTATCACCAAATAACTTTGCATTATATACCATCAAGGTTCAATGCAGCTTAAAACAAGTTTACCTCTTTCCAGCTGTTCGCAGAAAAAATACATGATACAA
>NW_015540917.1:159903-160205 GCF_001515605.1 Sinocyclocheilus anshuiensis
TCACACACAATATGACAACAGTAACAACACAGGCAACAAATAGCCTAATAAAAGATTAAAATGTATTACACCAGTTCAGAAAAAAAGCACAGCAACTCCATACTTATACAGATTATACAGTTAAACCAAATTCTTTTGAACAGCTTGTTTAAGGATAGATTTTGTTTAATTTTTTCATGTTTTTCACCCACTGACTTAATGACTAATTGATTAACTAGTAATGACTAATTAAACTATTATGGCCAAACCATCACGCCAATAAACACAGTAATAAACACTGAAAGTCAAGATTAAACTGTATT
>NW_015540917.1:160434-163596 GCF_001515605.1 Sinocyclocheilus anshuiensis
ACATTCCAGTCAGTTTCAAAAATCTCTCTCCTCTTCGTGTCGATTAGTGTTCTTGTATTTTCTACACATATTCCTGTCACGAGCGCCGCAAACACGGATAGACTCGTCTCATGCGCCATTCCAGCTGTTTCCAGTTCGCGCTCACCACATTCACTGCTGCAGGTTTAAAGGAACACACTCCAGACAGTTTCAAAGTTGTCCCTCTTCTGCGCTTCGATTCGTTTTCTCCTATTTTCCACACATGTTCCCGTCTTAAGCACCGCAGTCACGGATTTCGTCGCACACTTACTGATATCAACCCAAATTGGGTCACATCAAGCCAGCTTCCTAACCCAACAGTCTCAACCGAGCGTTTGAATTGAAACAATTACCAGCGTGTTTTATATGTGTAGGCTATAAAAAAGTACACTGTATGTTTTTGCTTAATCGCTTGCAAATATAAGAGGTCATACATACCCTGTAATATTAGAATAGGTACCCCTTAGTTTCAAAATACTTACAGTAGAAATAATTTGTAATTTTACAGATTATTACTCCTTTATTCTCCAAACTTCGCATATTGTTACCTTATACCTACACGGAGGTACTGAATAGGTACACTGTAATTACAAAAAAGTTACGCTGTAAATTCTGTTTACTTACGCAGTACATTGCGGGTTGTAATCTAAAGCGTTACCGAAGTCTTTTTTACAAACATTATACCATCCCTGATTAATGTGAACACTGTGAAGGAAAGCAAGGCCATGATGCAATCACAGTGAATGACTGTGTCAAGATCTAATTGATGACCGGTTTGTTTTGTGGTTAGATGCACATCCTCATGGTCAGCATTGTGAAACTCCTTTGTAATCATAAATGAAGTTCCTCTAAAGCTCAGACGTCAGGCACTTTCTCAACAAACACAGTGCATTCTCTCAGGAACGTGTTGTACTGCAGAAGTGTTTTTAAAGCCCACTGGTCTATGATTTCTGTTATTGTCAGTGGACGCATGTCTGTGGTCAGAGCAGAATATGGTAAAGTCTCTGGCACCACCTACTTGTCAAAGCCAGAAAAAAAGTCCTCTGACAAATGTTACTTACATTGAAAGATGCATTTGCTTTGTACAGCTGTTCGATGACTAAATTCATTGATGTTTTAAATATCTAGAATCTCTCTGTCTGCTTCGTGTAGTATCTGCCCTCTCAGATGCTGGTGAAGTTCATGACGGATATCGCCAGAGGAATGGAGTACCTGAGTGGAAAAAAATTCATCCACAGAGACCTGGCAGCTCGAAACTGCATGTGAGTGCTGATGGGAAACAAACACTTCTAATATGCTTCGCACGCTGCTACTTACTACAGAAATCTACATATAATATACTGATTTGTGTGTTGTATTTGATAACCAGGTTAAATGAGAACATGAATGTATGTGTGGCGGACTTTGGCTTGTCTAAGAAGATCTATAATGGAGACTACTACAGACAAGGGCGCATCTCTAAGATGCCTGTCAAGTGGATCGCCATCGAGAGTCTGGCGGACAGAGTGTACACCACTAAGAGTGACGTGGTAAGACGTCCTCGATTTGATAAACACAATGAAGAACCGATTCAGAGCATTCCAGAGCTTGAACAAGCGTAGCGGCAGACGCGTTTCTGATCCTTGTTCACACTAGAGCATTAAAAATAATTTATGGTGTACAGAGAGATTCATAACTGACATTAATACATGTTCCTGGTCTTATGGAGAATGATGCATTGGTGCACATTATTCCAAAGATACCAAAATGTAATAACTTGCTACACCTCTGAAACGATATTGACTGTTGTTTTACATCTACTGTTCTCTCTCAGAATTCATACTGTTCATGAAGGTGCATTTGTCTGTCCTGCAGTGGTCATTTGGAGTGACAATGTGGGAGATCGCGACTCGAGGTCAGACACCGTACCCTGGAGTGGAAAACAGTGAAATCTATGATTATCTGAGGCAGGGCAACCGTCTGAAACAGCCTCCAGACTGCCTGGACAGTATGTAAGTATGCCTTTCAAAAACCTGTTCGGCTTTTCACACTGTGCTTAGACCTGGGTTAACATGTATTTAACCTCTGGTTAACACTACTTTCAACCTCGACATAAGCATTGCTTTAAAGGAAGTAGCACTGCTGGGCTATGAATGCATATAGAAGGAACCAATGCAGTGCTAGAATCAACAAACTTTGCCTGTATGTGATTGATATGTCACCACAAAGGCTTTTGTTATTTTATTGATAATGCAGATATAAAAAAAACAGTGTATGAAGCAGAAAGGTTATATTATTTATTTACATCTTGTGACTATAGAGACAGAGTGACACGCGTCATAATCTGAAAACCACGCCCACCGTGTCATTTCACAACCACACCCACCTTGTCATTTCTGACTTATAACAACATTTCATCCATTGTTATTAAGGATGTAGCACTATCTGATCACTTCTGTATTTTATTTGATATATTGATCTCTGCTACGACTGTCTCTGTCAGAAAGAGATGCATTAACGAGAACACTAGTGTGCTATTTATGAAGGCTATATCTTTAACACCAAGCATTTTTGCAGACTCTGTTGATCTTCTCCTTGATTCCTTTAACTCAAAATTTAAGAATGTTATTGATGATATTGCTTCTGTAAAAGTCAGCAAGAATACTGGCAGACAAAAATCAGCTTGGAGAAAATCAACAGCAGTTCAGAGTATGAAAAGACAATGCAGAAAAGCTGAGTGGATGTGGAGGAAGACGAAACTTGAAATTCACTATAGCATCTATAAAGACAGCCTTCATGCTTTCAGTGTGGAACTAGCCACAGCTAGACAGACCTTCTTCTCAAACCTTATAAATAGTAACTTAAACAGCACTCGCACTCTTTTTGCTACTGTTGAGAGACTGACAAACCCCCCAAGTCAGATTCCCAGTGAAATGCTCTCCGACAGCAAATGCAATGAGTTTGTTTCCTTCTTTTCTGAGAAGATAATTAATATCAGGAAGGCAATTAGCACATCCTCAAGTTATGCAGAGGTCAGACAGATTTGACCGTAATATCAAAAAGAAGATACTATGTCTGCTTTTGAAGAAATTGATAGCAAAATTTTGGAAGAAATAGTACAGCACCTTAAATCGTCAACCTGCTATCTTGACACACTTCCCACAT
>NW_015540917.1:163654-164163 GCF_001515605.1 Sinocyclocheilus anshuiensis
ACTGTTTAGAAGCAGATCTCTTAGAAGTGGTGAATGCCTCACTTCTTTCTGGGACTTTTCCAAACTCCCTGAAAATTGCAGTTGTTAAGCCCCTTCTGAAAAAGAGCAATCTTGATAACACCATATTGAGCAATTATAGACCAATATCAAATCTTCCTTTTATAGGCAAGATTATTGAAAAAATAGTGTTTAATCAGCTGAACAAATACTTAAACTCAAATGGATACCTTGACAATTTTCAATCTGGTTTCAGACCGCATCACAGCACAGAGACAGCACTCATGTTATTATGTGAGTATAGGAGAGCATAAGTCTAAGTGGATGTATATGACAAGCGGAGTCCCACGAGGCTGAATTCTTGCACCGCTCTTGTTTAGCCTGTATATGCTCCCACTAAGTCAAATAATGAGAAAGAACTAAGTTACCTGTCACAGCTATGCTCATGATACCGAGATTTACCTAGCCTTATCGCCAAATGACTACAGCCCCATTGACTCCCTCTGCCAATG
>NW_015540917.1:165815-166705 GCF_001515605.1 Sinocyclocheilus anshuiensis
TCGTTGAAAAATCACTCAATGGCCTAGGACCTAAATACATTGCAGATATGCTTACTGAATATAAACCTAACAGACCACTCAGATCATTAGGATCAAGTCAGTTAGAAATACCAAGGGTTCAGACAAAACAAGGGGAATCTGCTTTTCACTATTATGCTGCCCACAGTTGGAACCAGCTTCCAGAAGAGATCAGATGTGCTAAAACATTAGCCACATTTAAATCTAGACTCAAAACTCATCTGTTTAGCTGTGCATTTATTGAATGAGCACTGTGCGACGTCCGAATTGATTGTACTGTATTTAACTGTTTTAAATTAATTTTAAATCTATTTTTAAATAATTTTCAAAGTTTTTAAATTCCTTGTTTTATTGTTGTGATTATTTTTTATGATTATTTTACTTCCTTTTATGTAAAGCACTTTGAATTACCATTGTGTATGAAATGTGCTATATAAATAAACTTGCCTTGCCTTGCCTATAACAAAAAAACAGAACAATGCCTAAAAGCTGCTGTGTGAAAGGTGTACAGCAAACAAGCTATAAAACCCAGAACTATGTTTTTATAAGCTGTCGACCCAAAAAACGAGTGTGGACACAAAAGTCGAGCGCACATGTCATATTACTCTGAGAACTACGCCCACTGGAGGGAAACGTAATGGCACACTCATTTACTGATGACCTACACACAGTGATCATGTGTGAAAACACATCTATCTATCTATCTATCTATCTATCTATCTATCTATCTATCTATCTAATCTATCTATCTATCTATCTAATACGTAACTGAGACGTTCCCTTTCAGTCGGTCAGTTGGTCAACGTCGGTGACCGATGAATTGGGATCCCTACCAAAGCGCCATGGATGCTGCCCCTTCCAGCCCTTCCAGT
>NW_015540917.1:171470-171696 GCF_001515605.1 Sinocyclocheilus anshuiensis
CGAGGCTATACCGTGGACTTTACACATATGGGAACCACTTAGGCCTCTACATATGGAACCCAGCCCTCTATCGGTTCTCACGGATTCAGCGAGTGAGGGCCTGGTGCCGGACGTTCCACCACGTCTTGCTGCCGAGGGGGCGGAGGAGCTCGACAGGACCTACAGTACGGACACTCTGGAACAGTTTTAGCAAGCCGACACTAAACCGGGGCCTCTCAGCACCTCT
>NW_015540918.1:0-35982 GCF_001515605.1 Sinocyclocheilus anshuiensis
TTTAAAGATAAATCTTACTTTGTATAATATATACTTTTTGTCTTATAAAAATAAAAAGCAGCATTTAAAGCAGGGGTCTCCAACACGTCGCTCGCGAGCTACCAGCCTGATTGGAGGTAGCTCGCCAAGACATACTTGACATATCGGCCTGAGGTTATTTTAATTATCCCGTTTCATATTTTAATTATCATTAAACCCGTATTTGATTATAGCGATTTGAAAAACTCAAGTAAATATTGTTCAGCTTTAATCTTAATTTAAGTTATTAAGAGTCTCACGCAGGCGCAACATGCAGAGTAGTTTCATTTTGTGTGAAAGCATGACTGAAGGCAGACTGCTGAGGGAAAGAATGTATATGTATATGAAAGAATGTATGATTAAATTATTTGTATGAATGCATAATAGGAAACTGTCTTCAGAAAAGTTCTGATGGCATTTGCTTTCCATTTTCCCTCCGTGTAATGCATAATAAAGCAGTGTTTAGAAGTGCAGTGCAGCTTTGTTTACAGATGTTACCGTGGAAACAGCTCTGTTCTGCTGTTCATAAGCACCACCTGCTGTTAAACTGTGAATTTACAATTCATTCAGTCTGTCTGCCATATTATTGCGAAAATCTGACCAAATTTTTGTTGTAAATCTTAACCGGTCAATGGAAAATAGGCTACCTTGTTATCAGAAGTGTTGAGATTTTTAGAATGCACATTAGCTTATGTAGAACTGTTTATGGAGCAGATCATTTTTTAAATGTGTCATTCTGACTCATCCTTTTTATAAAAAAAAAAAAAAAATGTTATGTTATGTTATGTAAAATGTTATAATTTTATTTAAAAAAAATGGTCAAAACTTTATTTGAACATGTAGTACATGTCAGTAGATAACATAAATAAATATAAATATTCTTTGTTAGTTTAAAATCCGGCCATCATATTTTAATGTTTTTATTTCACTGTTTATGCAAACAAAAAGTGCATAATGCTGCTAAATTTGTTGGCTTTTGTCATAAAACTTGGCAAAAAGATTTCAGTGTGTATCAGTACTTTTTTAATATTTACAGCACATTTTAACAATGCCGTGTATAACAGTTTGGATTGATACATTATTTAAGAGATTTAAGTATTGTATAACATTGGTAGCTCTCAGCCGCTTTCATTTTTAAAAAGTAGCTCCCGAATGAAATAAGGTTGGAGACCCCTGATTTAAAGGGAACAGCATTTTTGATTATTTTATAATGTTTTCTGAGGTTCACTTATAATGTTAGTGTGATTTTACATTAAAAAAAAAAAAAATTAGAATAATAGGCTATTTTCTATCCTGTTTTTGAGCCTCTCTGCAGAAGGGTCTGTTTTTATAGGAGGGGCACACTCAAGACTCGCAAGTAAACGCCCACTGCTATGATTGGCTAACAGTTTCGCTTATTAAAATAACAGATGGATGCTGCTGTGACATACTCTGAAAACAACTTGGGTCATTTGGGTTAAAAACTTATAAATACTCAGTATATATCAAACGGTCTGGAACAGACAATGCAATAGTGGTAAAAGCACGTTTACTCACACTTATTACTGTTGGATCCACTCTAGTCATACTCAGCGCTGCATCATCGTTTACTTTCAGTCTCTCTGAAAAGCCTGCATCATTCTGTCTTGTTTAAAAATTAATCCATAGCAAAGTAAGCAAACAAACAAATAAGAGTTTCACTGATGCAATCTGGAGCTCTTTGCTAATTTTACCCCATGTTTACACTGTACACGAGCGGCGCAACCCGACTATAGACAACAGAACCCATTGTAATCGGCGATTCTGTTTACACTGGATGCGGCACGAATTGACAACAAATCCCAGAGAGTAAACTGATGTCCCGATCTATTCTCTGACAAACAAGCATGCGCACCACTTCTGACCTGAAAGAGAAATTGATTCATGACATGACGCAACAACGTGCATGTCCGATATGTTAGGATCACAAGGAAGGCAATTCAAAGACTATTTTTCATAATTTACACTACATAGTGTCTTGTAATCTTGTAATGTCATCTGTATGTTTCTGTTGATGGAGTAATCCTGTGTTCGCATCTCTCTAGTATTTCCTCTCCTCCTACTACAAGTGTGTATCAATGGGCGGGGCTAAAGAGACAGTGATGTGAAGGCGTTGATCTTCTCCTGCGGAGGCAGTGCTTAGCCACACTACTACATCATAAAGTGGCACATTCCAAAACGAGTCGTTTTCTGAGCTTAGTTTCAATAAAAGCCGTTTTTAAACTAACGAGTTTTGAGCTTTGAAACTTACAGGATGTTTTTATAGTACATTGACCTGTTATATGTCAAAAGATCAAGGGAAATTTGATTTCTCAGTTCATGACCCCTTTAATAATCATGATAATAATTAATAACATATAATAAAATATAGTAAAAGTATGAATAAAATTGTTATTATTAAAGTACCTGCCAAACGTTTGGAAACATTACAATTATTAACGATTTTGAAATAAATCTCTTCTGTTCACCAAGGCTGCATTTAATCGATCAAAAATAAAGTAAAAACAGCAATTACAAATAAAAAAAAAAGTTTTCTATTTTAATATATTATAAAATTTAATTTATTCCTGATATACAAAGCTGAATTTTTCTGCATCATTACTCCAGTTTTCAGTGTCACATGATCTTTCAGAAATCATTACAATTTGATTTGATACTCAAGAAACATTTTTGATTATTATCAATGTTGAAAACAGTTGTGCTGCTTCATATTTTGTGTGGAAATGGTGATGCATTATATTTTTCAGGATTCTTTGATAAGTGTACCACACCGGACTAGGGTTGTGACGGTGAGAACATTTTTCCACCGGTTAATCGACGTGTGACAACACTGGTAATACCAGTATCACCGTTGGAGTGGGGAGGGGGGTGTTAGTTAGTTTGAGTTTACCTCTTTTTTTCGCTTTCAAATGGCTTGTAAAAGTGCCGTACGCATTTTACTTTCACTTTCAAATTAGCGGCAATTGAATTGCCGCAATTTGGCATTAAGCAATTGTTCATTTGAGTTTCCCCTCTTTTCCTCGGATTTCTTGGCTTTCAAATAGCTTGAAAAAGCATCGTGCGCATTTTACTTTCACTTTCAAATTAGCGGCAATTCGCCGTTGATTCAATTCAAACAACAACAACGTCAAACTCATAGAACTTATTAACAAAACGAATAAAAATACACCATATATGCCTAATAAAATAATAAATTACTTGGGCTACACAAAGTTTAAATAGGTATATAAAACTGAAAATCAGCAAACACTGTGGAACCAAATATATAAGAAACATAGAACGTTTATTAGCAAAATGAATAAGAAAGCTTGGAGGCACGGCACAAAGGCTACACCTTGATGTAAAATAAAATAAATAAAATACACAAAGTTGAAAAAGTAAATCAGCAAACACTGTGGAACCAAATAAATAAGAAACGAATTAAACAAAAAAAAAAAACTTCCAGTCAATAGGCTTTTCAAAATCTAAAATATTACCAAACAGGCACCTTTGCATTTCCTTTCTAAACAATCTTCTGCCATCGTCTTGTCTTTCTCACCTCACTCTTGTCAGTCAGCTCGACTCACTCTCCTCACGTGATAAATAAAATCTGACTCCTGCTCCATGCTGCACTGTCGTTCGTGCACGGTTCGGCAGGCTGCATTGAGCGTTTAGTTTTTAAAAGTGCCTGTCCTCTAACTGATTTTTGTTACTATAAAAAAAAAAAATCAAAACGACGGTGGGGGGCGGTGCCGCGGTAGGCAAATGATTACGGTGTTGCAGCTTAACACCGGTATAACGGAAAACACCGTCTATCGTAGCAAGCCTACATCAGACTTCAGCCTATATTTATATAATTACATCACAACCGTTGCGAATTTTATGATAGTACCAAGCAATCTCAAATTCTCACCATCATTCATAAAAAGTTACTGGGCGAATAATAAGTTTCAGCGCTGATTCTACTCTCATTGGCACATTGAACCATTTGAACCCTTTTAACTGTCCTGCAGATGGCGCTGCACACTCATTCAGCACTCTCAGCACCATTCTGTCCATTAAGTATTTAGAAAACAACCTTTTCTCAGTTTATTTAGTTAATTGCTAAAGGCCATTTCATGATTTCACTCATCATGCAGTAACCAGCATCACCCTAAACACCTCCCCACCCCTGATTTTTCCATTCCTGATCTGCATGATTCACGTGGGTCATGATTTTAGGCCGGAAAAATAAAAAAATAAAAAAACGGAATTCCGGATTAATCCGGAAGACTCACAATCCCTGTAAATTGTAAAAGAAAAGCCACTCTGTAAGATAGAATGTTATTAGGACACTCATGCTAGATTTAGTGAGTCAGTGAGTGGGAATGGCATAATATCCCATAGTGTAATGCATTTATGAGCAGTAAGTGTCTCTTACCAAGTGTTATGCCATCAGGGAATTCATCCTTTAGATCAAACAGCTCTCCAAATGCATTCAGGAACTCAAGCACCATCAGAGCATCTCCAAATAGCTCTGGAGGAAGACGTGTTTTCACTGGAAGAGGCTTTGGCAGCTCCTGAAGACAGGCATATTTAAAGGATTAGTTCACTTTGAAATTAAAATTTCCTGATAGTTTACTCACCCCCCATGTCATCCAAGATGTTTACGTCTTTCTTTCTTCAGTCGAAAAGAAATTAAGGTTTTTGATGAAAACATTCCAGGATTATTCTCCTTATAGTGGACTTCAATGGCTACCAAACGGTTGAAGGGCAAAATTTCAGTTTCAGTGCAGCTTCAAAGGGCTCTACACGATACCAGACGAGGAATAAGGGTCTTACCTAGCGAAACGATCGGTCATTTTCTAAAAAAAAAAAAAGTATATGCCTTTTAAACAAAAATGCATGCCTTGCATTGCTCTGCGATGCGTGTCCATGACTTCACGTAATATGTAATTACGTTGAAAAGGTCACGCTTGACGTAGGCGGAAGTTAGGTTTCAAAAGATTTAAACACCCAGGATACGCACACAAAGTGACCGTTTTAAACGATAAACTGACACAAAGACATTTGAATATGTGTCATTGAACATACAACAACTTTTGAACGGTCCTCCTTCTCCACATTTGTAAACGCTGACTTTTTTTTTTTTTAGAAAATGACAGATCGTTTCGCTAGATAAGAAGACCCTTATATTCCTCGTCTGGTATCGTGTAGAGCCCTTTAAAGCTGCACTGAAACTGTAATTTTGACCTTCAACTGTTTGGTAGCCGCTTAAGTCCACTATAAGGAGAATAATTCCTGGAATGTTTTCATCAAAAACCTTAATTTCTTTTCGACTGAAGAAAGAAAGACGTAAACATCTTGGATGAAATGGGGGTGAGTAAATTATCAGGAAATTTTAACTTGAAAGTGAACTAATCCTTCAAAAACAGCATTTAGTCTGCTGCTTATGTATGCGTCCCTGCAGAAATGTGTTTAATAGTCTGAGGGGGCATGTTTACCTTTAGGTCATCACACTCCATGTCCTCTCGAGGTTTGCTCCATAACTTCAGTCGTTCTGCATATTTTTTCTTTTCCTCCTTTAGCTTCTCTCGTTCCTGCAGCACATTTACAATTAGCCATAAACAACAAACAAAAGTATAACAGGTGCAATAATTAATAAAATGTAACAAATTATAAGCATTATTTACTTTTTACATATGTAGGACCAAAAATTTGTGAAAGACTAGAGATGAGAACAAAAACAACAAAAAAAACTTCCAACTCACCCTCTCTTTCTCAACCTTCATTCGTTCCTTCTCCTCTTTCCGCCTCTGTTTCTCCTCTTCTACTATCCTCTTCATCTCCTCTATCTTTTTCTCCTTGTCCTCTTTTTCTTTCCTTTTGGCCTCAATTAGATCTTCTCTTTCTTTCTTGAATTTTTCTTCATAATGCAAGCCATGTAAAGAAACAGCAAATTTATGCAGATGCATTGCATAATTCACCCCATGACATGTCTAGTCAGTGTGTAACTTGTATTTTGCATTTTAAACGTACCCATGGCCATCATCTGTTCTTTCTGCTGCATCAATTTTAACTTCTCCTCGACATAATTCATCTAAAATTGGGAAACAAATCCTCATCAGAGAAACAGTATCAAACTGAATTTTTTTTCTTGAACAAATGGTGTACCATACTTGTAATTGCCTGAATGAAGATGGCCAAGTTGCAAACATTACATCTAAGCACACATGTAAGCACAAAATAACCGACCTCTGTTGGGGAGGCATCATTAGGACGGCAACCTCTGCCCTTCCCTGGTGGACTGAAGATAAACACTGGGGGCTCGTCCGGGAAGAAGTGGGAGAAACTGTGGTCGGCCAACTTATGTTTTAGAACCGTTGATGGCTGGAAAAAAAACAGTAACCAGAAAAGGAAAAAAAAACATCCAAATTGAAATTTTTAAAATGGGCAATCTGGATAACTCTTTCATTTTATATTTACCTTGAGTCTGATGGTCCCTTTCATTGGTTCACAGTGCTGTTTAAGAAGCAGCTTCAATCTGTCTCGACTAAAAACGCTCTTCTTCCGACTATATGGAAAAGCAAAAGGGGGGGAAAAAATCAGCGAAAGACTTTACAATGAGTAACAAACAAGAGAAACAAAAAGACAACTATGACATTTTATTTATGAATTTTTCTCTAGTTAAGGAAAAAAAATATATGTAACTCACCTAATCTGAGCAGCTTTTACAACTAAAGGTTCACAACCCTCTGGGCTGACAGGCTGAACTCTGTATTTAAATGAAGATGGACTGGTGGCTTTCTTCTTCTTGCTTTAGACAACAAAGCATAAAACATGCCATTTAGATTTAGAAACATATGAAGCATTTCATAGAAAGGAAGTTCCGAGCACTGACCCATTAGTTGGTGTTTTGGGGGAAGTGACTGTGGGCTCCTCATCACTGTCACTGATAACGATCGAATCGCCCTCTATATGGTGTTTGACATGGCCGTTGACTGTGCCATTGGAATGAGGAGGTGTAACATCCAATATTTTGCAGGGTTCTCTGTTGAGCAGGAAATATTATAACAGATTAAACTAATCTGTGTGCATTTGTTTAGTTCCAAATGGAAAACTATTAACAAATTGATATGAAAAACATACTTCTGTATATTTCATGATGAACGAAAAAGAAAACTAGACTTAATCAGACAGCCTGGGAACCAGAATTTTACTTCAAATGTTACTACAAACAGTATGTACAGTAGGGCTGTGCCATATTGAAGAAAACTGCGATATGTGATACCTTGTTAAATAATGCGATATTCGATATGCGATACGGTATTGCTTTAAGTGTGTGAAATCAAGTTAAATTATATTTAAAAATATTTAAAAACTACAAATGATAACCAATGTATATGTTTCACATTCACTACAACTTCTGAAAGTGACCAGCAGTGTTTTAGAATTACATAAAAAGCAATGTCACAAATCTAAAAAGAACAAAGATACAAATGAAATAAACAGTGCTTTAACTTTCAGACAGGCTTACATAAGATATATTTAACAGTAGCATTCAAGTAAGAAACAATACAGAAACTCAATCAAATGTAAAACTAAAACACTGTATAGTCTAATTAATATACACTGATTCATAATAAAGCTACAAAGGTTAGTCAGTCAAGAGCAGTGAGTGATTTTTCTCTTTTTCTTTTGTTGTTTGACAGACAGCTGCAGGTTTACCGTATTATTAATCTGATTTCTTTCCCAACTGTTCACGTTCTCTTAAGACTAGGGCTGCACGATTAATCGAAATTAAACTGCAATCGTGATTCGCCAAAGGCTGCGATTTTTTACATGTACAGCTCGTCAGTGAAGCCGGGTTCTGTGATCAGTAGTAAATACTGCTCCATCCGAAGGCCAGAGGGCGCTCTTGCGCTGAAACTCCAAATCTGCTCCGCAGAAGAAAGAAAATGCAGGTCGCTCCAGGAAATCCCTATTGCTGTAGCTGAACTGCTTTCATTGATTCAACGTGACTAATAAACACAATATATATGGTTTATCTGAGATGATCTTATTATAATTTTCATTATAATAAAGTATATTCATAATGCAATGCTAATCGGCATAGCCTTTATCACTGCATAGAATACTAAATAATATGTTGCATGTCTTATTCTGCGTAAGAAGCCATACATCTCACAGAAGGATTTTTATTTCAAACACTCGAATGACGTTATGAAGTGGGTTTGGAGTAAAAAGGTATTAAATGTTGTCTTTTGTTGGACAAGACATTCATAAATGCTTCTCATGTTTGAAAGATGTTTGATGCGTGTTGCTTGTTCAAATGCACGTTATAAGCGACTCGAACTTGCAGTTCTTTCAGATGGAGCAGCATTTACTTCTGTTTGTGCGCGCGCTTCAGGTGTGTCAGACAGGTGCTCTTGCGCTGAAACTCCAAATCCCCGCAGAAGAAAGAAAATGCAAGTTGCTCCAGGAAATCCCTATCCCTGCAGCTGAATAAACAGAAGATTGAACTGCTTTCATTGATTCAACGTGACTAATAAACACACGACTATGACAATATATGGTTTATCTGAGTTCTTCTTATTATAATTTTCATTATAATAAAGTATATATAATGCAATGCTAATCGACATAGCCTTTATCACTGCATAATAAACTATGAAATAATATGTTGCGTGTCTTATTCTGTGTAAGAAGTCACATCATCTCACAGAAGGATTTATTTCAAACACTCGACTGACGTTATGAAGTGAGTTGAGTAAAAACATTAAACGTCTTTTGTTGGACAAGAGGTTCATAAATGCTTCTCATGTTTGAAAGATGTTTGACACATGTTGCTTTTTCAAATGCACGTTATAAGCAAATCAAACTCGCAGTGCTTTCAGATGGAGCAGCATTTACTACTGTTTGTGCGCGCGCTTCAGGTGTGTCAGACAGACAGCACGAGACCACAACGAGTTACAACTTATTGCACTTAATTCTTTTTAACGTCAAGCAAGTTACGCAAGTAACTTTTCGCAACGTTTAGAAGTAGCCTATTATTAAAATAATAATTCAGATATCACATGCCATTGCGATATGCATATCACGATATGTACATTTGCGATATTTTGATATATCGTGCAGCCCTAATGTACAGGTAAAATGTTTTTAATCTATTTTAAAGCGCAGTTCATAAAGAAATTGTGAAAATGCAAGCCTATCTCTATGTCTCCCAGAACGGCCATTCATTTTCCTTCTTTCTGTAAATATTGTATTTATCTAAAATGTAGAAAACACAACATCTCATCACTAACTTGCAAAAAACTCCAAACATACAGAATCAAGCAGGCAGTTTGGGTGTGATCTATTTAACTGACTGGTTGAGACAGCAAGACTCAGCCAGACACAGACAGCGGTCTTCCTACTTGTCTTCCAAAACAGGAAAAAAAAAAATCCCCCTCCACCCCGTCTACCAGTGGGGCTCCATGCTGCCTCACGTCTGGTTGTCTCTGCAAGCTCTGATGAGTTCTAGGGCAACTCCTTGCACCAGTTCAGCCAATCAGGGGGATTCTCTAAGCTCCACCCTATCACTTTATGTTATCTCCAAATAGCAAGGTCAGCTTATGATGGCTGACTCTGATCCTCTCCTACGGTACAGAGCTCTGATACATTTCCCTTCAAAAGACAAGTTTCTGGTCAAGAACAGGCTAACATTATTTCTCTGGACTCATAATTGTGCTAGGTTGGCATTCTTCTTTTCTAACACTTGATAATGTACTGCATACAGAGCTGCCAAAGACTTTCAGAGTTCCAAAAGAGCTTTGTCTAGAGAAGGCAGACGAGGGTGGAGACACATCGATGAACATCTGGGTGTTTCTCCTCTGTTAAGCCATGGTCTTTTCAAAACAGTGCTTTATACAGGGCTATTGTTCATCCCTATTCACATACTCGCACAGTTGTGGATCATCTACATAATGGTTGTTTTTTCTCCAGTAAAAAATTAAAGTAAACTGCTGTCCTAAAATTATTTTGCAATTATTTTTAATTAATAAGACAGATCTTCAACAAAGATTTAACCATTATCAAAAATGATGAAACTGACTTTAAAGTCACATTGAATGGGCCTTGTAGTGACTGAATTTTCAGTGCCACACAAAAAGAAACATGCATTGCATCCAGTACAGTCCAATATGCAGCATATGACCTGGTTCTTCTGTTGAATCATTTAAAAAAGACTCACAAATTCATCTGACTCACTGTAGGCTGTTCACATAACAACATTACAGATATACATTTGCTACAGTTTTTTCAATAAATGTATATTTTTTTAGCTTAAAGGGGTCATATGATGCGATTTCAAGTTTTCCTTTCTCTTTGGAGTGTTACAAGCTCTTGGTGCATAAAGATCTGTAAAGTTGCAAAGACTAAAGTCTCAAATCCAAAGAGATATTCTTTATAAAAGTTAAGAGTCAACCACGCCTACCTAAAACGCCCCCACATGTCTACGTCACTATGTGGAAATATTAGCATAATGCCGCCCAAATGTGCACGCAAAAAAAGAAGGCGTGGTCTCAGGAACAGCAGTAGTGTTGATGCAGCCATGTCAGGGAGACGGTGTGTGTTTCAGTGCGAAAGCAAAAGCACTTTATTTGGCCTTCCGGAAGTAGATGCAATTAGGAATCATTGGTTAAGATTTATTTACAACAGAACAGCACAACCCAGATGTTCGAATTTGTGGACGACAGTTTTTTGAACCTAGAAGAGTTTTTTGACAAAGGTCAGAACTCCTGTTATGATGTAGATTTTTGAGGTGCACTCTTGTCATAAATTAATCTATTACTTTTCCTACATCATTTTTTTACAAAAACATTGGTAAAATATCTATTTAGGAGTCTTAGATCTTTCCAACGATATAGTTTGTCATGATTAGATTAGGATTTAATTGTAATATAGTGAAGTAAACTTAGGCGTCCCACAGAGGGGACGGGTGACAGTTAAAGGGTTAATTAAAAAAAACAGCTTATTGCTTTTTTCATAAAAAGTTTCACGGCTGATTCCATGAACATCAACAAAAATTTCAGCGCTCGGGTGAATTGCCCTGGAAGAGAAACACTACAATGCATAATGTGATTAATGTTGATGAGTTATGAGTGACAACAATTATCTCACCTGGCACCAGAGCGAGTGACAACATCCACAATTTCTCCAGGAAAGAAGCGCTCTTTGACATAAGCGAACACATCATCGCATATCTCATGCAGACGTGAGCGGTGCGTAAGTGCTGTCAGGTGCAGAAGGGGGACGAGCAGCACATTGGGAAAGTTCTGAAGATTAAGTCTGGCTTTCCTCTCACTCTCCAGGGCCTCCTGGTAGGTCAGGCCGGGCTTCCCAGTCACCGCACAGCTCCATACAAGACTGTTGCACAGAATTGTCCTCTCAAAGAATTCACTGGCAACACAAAAACACAATGTGTAATGTTAATAACTATCCTGACACCTTTATGGCTTACACAGATATGCACGTACAACTCAAACTGACTAAAGAACCTTGTCAAAAATTCCATGTTTTGGGGAAAACAAATAACAAAGTGGAGATTTTACCCAAAATACATCTTATTTGTTTACAATCACATCTTTTTTTTCCTAATTTTGCTATTAGTAATAACTTCGCAAATAGACTGCTGTCATCAAAAGGAGACAATATTTTAAGCTCTATTAACACACAATTACACACACTTAATACCTGTTAGACTAGTGTTAGTTTATATGCCCAAGTAGTTGGTCATTCTAACTTAAACAACTTCCCATATCAGTCTTATGACTTGTAAGACCAATCTCAATGATAAACCCGTTCAAAATCAAGCTTTTGGACACTATAAAGGTGCAAAATCATTTTATATCTCCTACAATATGCATAATTTTTTTACAAGTTTTATTCACTTGAAATGTACACAATGCAAGTCTTTGGGTTTTTATTTCTAAACCGTTACTAATGAAAGCTCTTACACGTGTCTTTCCTGGAGAAATTGTGAATGTTGTCACTCGCTCTGCTGCCAGGTGACATAATTGTTGTCACTCATAACTCAACATTAATCACATAATGCATGTATATCATTCATATTTACGCTTAACAAACAGGCAGACATCCAAAATAAAGATGAATATCAATTTATGACCATTCAGATTTTAAAATAAATCCAATGTCATGAATATCATCATAAGTAATCAATAATAAAAGTAACCAAAACAATAATCAAAGCATATTAAGTTGTTATTGTTGTCATTTAGTTTCAGTGTTTTGTATTTAGTTACTGTGTTTTGAACCGTGTTCTTTCTGTTTTGTATATCATTTATTGGAAAGTTGGTCTTAAAGCAGTATCCGTCAATTTTTTTTGCCTTATCTGCAAGTAATTAGTAGTTGTAACTGTAAACAAACCTAATGATAGTTCATACATAGTAAAATTATTATCTGCATCCTACTTCAGAACATCATCCCAACATGATCACTTACAAAGACAAATGACAACTTCCAAGAGCCGATGACAGATGAGCACCTAGACCGGTCCAAATAGTTGCAACTAAGTACTACATGGGCATTATAATCTTTCCCATTCCAGCAAGTCAGTTTCCCAAGGCCTTATGTGAAGTGACATCAACATCATAATGAAAAGAGCAGTAAAACTCCTGCCTCTAACGAGCAAACACACTAACAATAGCAGCGACCACGTTTTAAGCTACAACATCCTGTGTGTGGATGAGATCTGTCCCATCTCCGCTAACACCCCCCAAAAACACACGAACAGGGGCTTCCCGGGGACATCCCACCAGCGATATTGCACTATTTAAGCTCTTATAACACATCGACAGATAGTTTTATGAATTATTTAACTCCGTCTGCTCTTTGTATCGTGGTTTAGTTGGCTAAACTGAGCTAACTAACTAGCAGCCAACTCTGTTAGCAAAGGCCTCCAACTGACACCTGCCGGGTGTATGAAGGGGGAAATCCTCAAGTCTTTATAAATTCAAGGTTGTTTCACACCAGGGGTGTTGGGTCATTAATAAAGCTGGTTTAACATATCAAATCAAGATAAATGTAGGTTGGTAGTTGTTTTAAGAATGAAAAATAAAACTTTCAAGCGGGCTGTCACTTCTGTTAGTTTCTAGTGCTTCTGTTGACTAGCATCAAAGGGGAAGTTGAAATGAACAAATAGAGATAAAATGAAAATCCCTTACTCATAGCTCCTGAAGATTTCATGTGTGACTTTACAGAGGAAGACTTCTTCATCGGGTCTGAGATCAGCGGGCGGTTTCTGCCTCACGAACGGCTTTTTGTGGAGAAGCGGCATCTTTCCTTTCTCTTTATCTTTCTCGCGGACTTTCAAAAACAACAAACACAAAAAGACAATTAGAAAGTGAGAAAATGTCAAATTAATACGGCTCCATTAAAAGTCAGACTTTGAGGCTCGTCGAAACTGGTTTGAAGTAAAACCGTTAGGATTTCAAATGTTAAAAAAAAAAGAACGATATTCTTCAGTCTTTGTTAATGACACGCGCTTCCCGGGTGACGTTCAAAATCCAGCCCACATGTTTCGCCTTTTTTATTCAAACGAATATAAAGCACACGCTTGGTTCCTATATAACAAATGAGCCCTATACACTGACTTTAAATGTTGATATTTACCAAATCTTTGATGTAAAAAAAAATAATCGGCTCCGGAAGAGAAAGAAAAACACACGAGTATCAGAATATGTCCCACTTCTCCGAGCGGGTATAAGCGTGTTGACGACAAGTTTTGATCCGCTCTAGTTCACTTACCCCACTGCGTAGCGCTGGGGGCGGTGCTTACACGACAATTGTGACATTCCATTGGGCGGTTTGAGCGCCAATCACGCCTCCGTAGCCAATAGTGGGAGGGGAAACTAGAAATGGGGTTTTAGTTTTTCCAGAGGCTTCATGCATTTTGAATGACATTATTTTAGGTTAATATATATTTGAGTAGGCGTTGATACTTGATGACAGCTATTCCGTGGTTGAAAATGAAGGCAGATAATTGTAGCGCCATCACTGTGACAAATTTCCCAACCACAAAGCTTAGTTTCTCAAATGATTAGAAGCATTTTTTGTGCGTGTCCTAATGTACTCTTGAAAGTATAATCATAAAAGGAAGCTAAAATATTATTTCGTCATAATTATCAAAATTGAAGTTTAGTGGCTTTACATCCATATATGTTAGTTTTGAGCTATACGATATATGATAGTGTTCTTGTAAGAGTATGATATGCAAATATATAATTTCATCATTGCTTTACAGACAGTCATTACAATTAGCAAAAGGTTGTGCCACATTATCATAAATTATTTTTTATATTTTAATAGCTATAATGGGTTAACAAACAAATTCAACTTCTCAACTAAAGTCATCAGTCGGTGACTTGAATGAGTTTGGCTATAACCCAAGGCAAAATAACCTCAAGGAACGTAAATTGTCTCCAGGCACTACCTCTGCCTGTAAAAGAGAAAAAAAAACACATGCAGCGATCCCCCCTTACTTCCTGTTTCAACAGAAAGAGTTGGAGACAGAAATGCATTTGAACAAATAAAAAAACTAAGGAAGTGGGTACTCTCACATGTGGACTGCTTAATACAGCAATGCAAACATAACATGACATAAAGAGATTATATGAAATGTATGGCTAGTTACATAAATGGACAATTTTAAGTATAAATGTGTTTACAATCAAACTCAACTTTAAAAATTGACAAGTGAAAGTTCATCGAAAGAGGATACTGTGTTTAATCAAATATATTTGCATAATTTGTCCTGTTAAAGGCCTCACTGAGGCTAATCGTATTTATTGGTTCCACTGTATCATAAGAGTCTCTTCTGAGGGTCAAAGTACTCTATAAAGATGGATTTGCTTGAGAGAATCTGGATCTGTGTCATTTTTTAGATAAACAGAGTAATCAAGTGGTACTTCTTCTATCCATCGGCTGAGCACTAATGTCTCTAGGAACTGGGAAAGAAAAAAATTGTAAACATTAGATTTGTTTTATGAATTCTTGATGTATTAATGTGTTGAACTGCACTGCCAATCACAATTTAGAGACAAATTCAGAAATAGCATAGATAGAAAGAAGCTTCTTACAACAGCGTCCTGAAGTAAAGCAAGTGCCTCTTGAATGCTGGGTACAGTTACTAACAGTGCACCTTTCTTTCTGAAATTCTGACTAATAAATAGCCAAGCTCTGAAAAAAAAGACAAGAAAAAATGGGAAGTTTTAGTTTAAACCTAATTTAAGACACACAGTTACTATTTATCATTTGTTTATAATAAAGAAAACATTTATTTATGCATTTGTTCTCATCTCTGCATGTTCTTGAGTGCAGTCACAGTTTGGCACTTACTGCATTTGATCACTCGGTTCCATGAAGTATTCAAACACGTTGTTCATGATCAGAACATCTGTATTTTGCACTAAGGCAGCCTGAGAGCGGATATCTGCATGAATCACCTATGCAGTGCACATTAAACATCTTTGTAAATATACTATCAGACAAAACAATTACCATAACAAAGAAATGGTTTGATTGATTACCTGAATTCTGTCACTGAAGCCATATTTCTCTACAGCCATTGTTTGAAGCTTGACAAACTCTGAGCTTATTTCAACCCCCACAAGCTGAGATGCTGCACTGTACAGGTAGCCCTGAGGAGAGAAAAATGATCTATCTGAGGCAATAACATAGATGTACCATCAGACCATGTTTTAACAAGAAAGATAAAGCTGGTGTAGCCTAGTGGCTACAGATCTGGACTGGTAAGTAAAAGGTTGCAGGTTTAAACCCAGCAGGGCAAGGCAGTTAAAGGAATAATTCACCCAAAAACTTTTCAAAAAATGTACTTATTCAAATTTGATCAAATTTACTTCTTCATCAGAACAGATTTGGATGTAAATGTAGTGTTATATCACTTGCTCACCAATGGATCCTCTGCAGTGAATGGGTGCCGTCAGAATGAGAGTCCAAACAGCTGATAAAAACATCACAATAATCCACTAGTAATTCACACGACTCAAGTCCACATGTGTGAAAGAAACAAGGTAATTGTTGAGACATTTTAACTTTAAACTGTCACTTCTTGCCAAATTATAAGTCCATAATCCGTAATAATGCTTCCTTCTTTGAAAAAGTCCATCCCATGTTGTCCCCTCAAATCAATATCCACAGACATATTAGCTTATAACTGTTATGGACTTTCTTCGCTTGTAAACGGTGCTCGGTCTGTGCGTATTCCTGTCCTGATTCAGATGAGATGATTTTCACTGGAGAAAGCAATATTATGGATATAGGACTTGTATTATAATTTGTTGAATTTGTTTATTACAAACATGCAGCTTTTCACTACACAAGATGTTAATTGATAGACTGGAGTCGTGTGAATTACTTGTGGATTATTGTGATGTTTTTATCAGCTGTTTGGACTCTTATTCTGACGGCACCCATTCACTGCAGAGGATCCGTTGGTGAGCAAGTGATGAAATGCTAAATTGATCTGTATCTGTTCCTGTATCTGAAGAAATCAACTCATCTACATCTTGGATGGCCTGAGGGTAAGTACATTTTCAGCAAATTTTAATTTTTTGGGTGAACTATTCCTTTAACCCCTGGTTGCCCCAGGGGGGTTGTTCCTGTAAATGTCAGGTAATTTACAATCAATAAGGAGTTTAGTTGTGTTTAATTAAACTATTACCAGCAATTTACCCCAAATAGCACAGCTCCAAGTCTAGATCCCACATCCACCACCAGTTTTCCTGTGAGGTCTGGAAGAACATTGTGGAATAGGAACTGGAGCTCAGGGATTGAGAATGAATGCGAGATGAACTCTGTGAAACATTAAAAATGGCATATTATGATGTGGCTGTATTATTGCATGAGTTTATGTAATACATAGCCCAGTCTCCATGTAAACACTCACCCAGCGGTGCTGTTCTGTGCGATCCACAGTTGAGGCAGTAGTTGCGACTCATTTTTCCCTCCTCACACAATGAATCCACAGCTTCTTCATCATATAAGAATGCATCCACATGTACAGTGGGATGAGGTTTCTGTTGAGTCTAAACATTAAAGTACGCTTTAGGATCTAACAATATAGTAGTGAATGCCAGAGTAAAATACTAAAGATCTAATGAACAGACCTTCTGAATAGCCACAGACTCTGAGGGAACCATAGCCTCCAGTGACAGGCAAACCCTTAAGTCTTCTGCAATACTTTGAAGAATAACACTTTGGTTATCCACCAGGAAATCATCCAGATCATCTGAAAATATAGATAAAAAAATGTAACTGATTTACGTCCATGATCAAGTGCTTAATATAGTCTAAATAAGATATAAATAAACTGGAGAAAACCTTGCACACAATCTAACCTATAGCTGACAAAACAATAACAAAAGATTTCAACTGCGCATTTACCGGATGTTTTCAACCATTCTAACAGCTTTGGAAGATGTTGTCTCTCCGTCTTGGACAACACCTGCAGAATTTCATTCTTTGCATCGTTAAAATTCATTGATTCAAGCGCTTGCTTGATACTTATCTTACGTCAAACACACTCTAGTCTAGGTTGCAAACATGCTACTGAGCAACACATGGGTCTGCAGTACGCAGTAGTGGGAAGCGTGTGATATAAGTTAAGGTAGAACGGTACATTTTGTCATTCTGATTAACTATTCCAGGTGGTAAAAACCAACATTTATATTTGTAATTTTAATCGCATTATTTAGATTCTAATGAATCTTAGGTAAAAAATCCAACCTTTCAGTTCTAAGTTCAAATCAGTTTTATAAACTTCTGTGCCACCTTAAGATTTTACTCCATGAGCAACATCTCTAATGTAAATAATAGAATAATGTAAAGAAACAGTGATGGTATCAACGTATATTCTAATTTATATACACAGACAGATATTAATTTTACTTAAGTTAAATGAACAATGAGTGAAAACGAATCTAAATTACAAATAATATTTTTCTTTCATAATAGAAAGCTAACTCTTATTGTACACGGAAGTAAAGTCACGTCACGGGATGTTGGGGTTAGATGACGTCTGCAGTCGCTGTTCCACTCGCCGAAAAGCAGCTGCTGCGAGTTTAGGTAAGTAATATTTAATCGAAACGTATGTCTTTATATTAATAATTTGGATACAGAACATCTGAATTTGATGTTGGTTTGATTTAAACATGATTTTAGTCCTGTCTTTAATTAAATCGACCACGCTAATGCGTTTCACAACGGACGTCTGGCCTTATTTCAGTACAGAACTATAACGGAGTCAGTCTTATAAAACATACAAATATATATTATATTATGATTTTATAATAGTTTCAATTACTCATGGGTGTGCCAACATTTATGTTTTAACATAGTAACGAACCATGTCTTAAATGATCCGCGATAACATTGTTTTGATTTGTGTTTGTTTGGTAAGGTTGAAAACATCATTGCTCTGGTTCCACTTGAGTCTAGAGGTTCAGAGTGAGCAGTGACAGGAGGATTGTTTTGGGGGGAAACCCCACCACATTGGAAAGTCTCATTCACCCACCTATCAAGTAAGGAAGTCTACATTACATCAATCACACTTTTAATGTCGTAATTGAGGTTCTACTCAGTGCTCCAATGACTGAAAGCTGGGTGTATAGAAAATCTCTCTCTCTTTTAATTTTGGCTACCTGATGTAACCTTAATCCCCTGTTGCAGGTTGACAGCTCTTAAACCGCAAAAATGGTTTTAGCTGATCTGGGGAGGAAAATAACCTCAGCTTTGAGGTCTCTCAGCAATGCCACCATCATCAACGAAGAGGTGCAGTGAATATGATGCAATCTTAAAATCAGGCTTGTTAAGCATCGTGACCCATCATAAAATGTTAACTTATTTACAATCTTCCTTAGGTATTAAATGCTATGCTCAAGGAGGTCTGTGCTGCCCTACTGGAGGCTGATGTGAATATCAAGTTGGTAAAGCAGCTTAGAGAAAATGTCAAGTAAGTAACAAGAGTTATTTTTTTTATTTTATTTCTTTCGTTTTTGGCCATTTATATAGTGAATTCCCTGTTATAAAATGTCTTTTTACTTTATAACTGCTCTGTAATCTCAGGGCAGCCATTGATCTGGAGGAAATGGCTTCTGGCCTAAACAAGAGGAGAATGATCCAGCATGCTGTTTTCAAGGAACTTGTCAAGGTAAATGATAGTTTGCTATTTATGTCTGATAAATATTGGTTTTCACGTTGTTCCTCAGGGAGTCTTGTACTTGTTTACACCCTGTAGCTCAGGAACTTTCATCATAAAATAGAGAAACTACATTAAACTAAATGGAATTGACTGCCCGATGATAGAAATGTATTCTAGAAGATAAATACAGAGTGTTTTTATTGCAGCTGGTGGATCCTGGAGTGAAAGCCTGGACTCCCACGAAGGGAAAGAACAATGTTATCATGTTTGTTGGTCTGCAGGGCAGTGGGAAAACCACAACATGTTCTAAGGTGAGCAGTTCTTGGGTATTTGCCCTGAGATTTTAGATTATGGACCTGTTTTTATACAGCTAATCATAAAAGCAAGAAAGTTTGGAGGAAAAAAACTAAGTTGAAATGAGAAAATTGTGACAATCTCTCTTCTATATGCAATCCTGTATACATTATATTCAGTTAATATATTTATAACTTACCCTCAATTCTGCTTTTACGCCGTGTATCGTGTGATACTATTGTCTGTATTTTTTGTCCGTATTTACTGTTGTCTTTTACTTCTGACTGTCTATTACATGTCTCTCTGTTGTTTCCTGAAGAAACTGTGTTTGTTTTTTTGTCTACTGCCATGTGATGTGCTAGAAAAAGTTGACTTTGACTTTGTTCTTTTTATTAGTTGGCATACTACTTCCAAAGAAAAGGATGGAAGACATGTTTGATTTGCGCTGACACATTCAGAGCAGGTATTCTGACTCTATCTTTACATGTATTTGCACAGTAATGCTTTCTGCACATCTGAAAAAAAAAAGTCAAATTGTTTTGTTTGTTTATAAAGGTGCCTTTGACCAACTCAAGCAAAATGCAACAAAAGCCAGAATACCCTTTTATGGGAGGTAATAAAAGTGTTATTTTACGCACCACACTGGTACTATTGTATTTCATCTGCTCACCAAACCTAATCATCGATTCATGTTGGTGTGTATTAACAGTTACACAGAAATGGATCCAGTGATCATAGCTTCAGAGGGTGTGGAAAAATTCAAGACAGAAAACTTTGAAATAATCATTGTGGACACTAGCGGTAGACATAAACAGGAAGACTCACTTTTTGAAGAAATGCTTCAGGTGTCAAATGCTGTGGTAAGTGAAAGACTTCCTCTGTTTTGATTAAAAATCAAACAGCAATATATAGTAAAACATAAATGATATAATTGATGTAAAGCCTGTTGCTTTATGGCTTTTATTGTCTGTTCCCACAGCAACCTGACAACATAGTGTACGTGATGGACGCCTCCATTGGTCAGGCTTGTGAGGCTCAGGCTAAGGCCTTCAAAGACAAGGTAGATGTGGCTTCTGTTATTGTCACCAAACTGGATGGCCATGCCAAGGGTGGTGGTGCGCTCAGTGCGTAAGTACAAACTTTTATGTGTTTTACTTTCAGCACTCAAGTAAGTAAATGCAGGAGTTGATGTAATTTACGTTTACAGTGTGGCGGCCACAAAGAGTCCCATCATTTTTATCGGCACAGGCGAGCACATCGATGACTTAGAGCCTTTCAAGACTCAACCCTTCATAAGCAAACTGCTTGGTAAGGTTTGAATATACTGCTGAGCTGCTGTTTAGTTAAAGGAATAGTTCACCAAAAAATGAAAAATTCCTTAAAATGTGCATATCCTTAGGCCATCGAAGATGTAGATGCATTTGTTTCCTGATCAGAACAGATTTGGAGAAATTAAGCATTCCTTCACTTGCTCACCAACGGATCCTCTGCAGTGAATGGGTGCTGTCAGAATGAGAGTCCAAACAGCTGATAAAAACATCACAATGAACCACAAGCAATCCACGCAACCCCAGTCCATCAGTTAACACCTTGTGAAGCAAAAAGATGCATGTTTGTAAGAAATAAATCCAACAAGTCATTAATTGATGGACTGGAGTCGTGTGAGTTATTTGTAGATTATTGTGATGTTTTTATCAGCTGTTTGGACACTCATTCTGACGGCACCCATTCACTGCAGAGGATCCATTTGTGAGCTAGTGACGTAATGCTAAATTTCTTCAAATCTGTTCCAATTAAGAAACAAACTCCTCATCTTGGATGGTCTGAAGGTGAGTACATTTTCAATTCATTTTCATGATTTGTTAACTGGATGTTGGAACTGTGTTATTTATGTTGCAATTCTTATTTTTACTCTAGGTATGGGAGATATTGAGGGACTGATCGATAAAGTGAATGAACTAAAGCTTGATGACAATGAGGAGCTAATAGACAAGCTCAAACATGGTAACTAGAACATTATTTGTATAAAAATGTGTACTTTTGTGTGTTCAGTGTTTTTACACTACAACAAGATATTTTCCAGTGCTTTTCACCAACAGATATGACGTTTCTCTCTCTTAGGTCAGTTTACACTCAGGGACATGTATGAACAGTTTCAGAACATCATGAAGATGGGACCTTTTGGTCAGATCATGGTAATGACAACTTTTACTGAAAGGATATTTAATTATGGTTATCCACTGAGTGGTTCTTTTCTTAAAATTTCTGGGGGGGGGGGGTTAGGAAATGAGCAGGAGTCTATGGCCAGATTAAAGAAACTCATGACAATAATGGATAGTATGAATGACCAGGGTATGTGCTTTTTTTGTTTGTTTTAATACTGGTTAAAAACAGAATAATGCGCAGACTTCTCTAAATTGGAAAGTTTAGGCATAGATTTGAACTAGAACGATTTAGTTAACATATATTGTGGTTTTTCATCTCAGAACTTGACAACAAAGATGGTGCCAAGCTCTTCAGTAAACAGCCTAACCGCATCCAGCGAGTGGCCCGGGGATCTGGAGTGGCTACCAGGGATGTACAAGAGTTACTCACACAGTACACAAAGTTCGCCCAGATGGTCAAGAAGATGGGAGGCATTAAAGGCTTATTTAAAGGTTGAGTGATTTGAACTTGATGCATTCAAAATGTTAGTTTCATGATGCATTTAAAATCAGTGACTCATGGTATCATTGTTTTAATAAAGGAGGGGACATGTCCAAGAACGTCAACCCATCACAGATGGCGAAACTGAACCAGCAGATGGCTAAAATGATGGATCCCAGAGTGCTTCACCACATGGGTATGAGCTCCCTTTTCACCCCAAAATGCTTTATTTCTACTAGACCATGGGCAGCAGTATTTGATTTATCTTCACTATACAAGTGGCAGTTATTGTATGCAAGAACCTATTTGAAATGACCAAAATTGCATTTTTAAATGACACGTCACTGTGATACATGTGAGGATCTGTGAATATAGATGATGGTTGTAAAAGCCTTACTTAAAGACATTTATCTTTGTTTCTTTAAGGTGGCATGGCTGGACTGCAGTCCATGATGAGGCAGTTTCAGCAGGGAGCTGCTGGCAACATGAAAGGCATGATGGGATTTAACAACATGTGAACCTCTGAACCTGCAAACAGTGGATGCAAAAGAGTTTGATGGTTTTAGCAACCAAAACCTGGGCGGATGAAGATGGTTTGATGGTTTTGTCTTGCCACAAGTCATTTAATTATTTAAATGGTGTAAAACAATAAACAGGCTCATTTACATGTAAAGCCCAGTGTTTCTGGAGAAGGACTGATAATGGGGACTGCTAGAAGAAATTTTGCTTCCTGAGATCAAGTCCAGCAATGTCTTGTGATGTCAGAGTCATCGGTTTGGCAAATATACACACTGACATCTGAGTGCTTCACAATATTGTCAGACTTACTAACAACTGACCACTTTCACTATCTCTAAACTGGATCAAGGGTAAAGGCGTAAAGGTTATATGATTTTACATAGTAATTGCTATGACCATCTTCATAGCATAAGATATTCATAAGTAGCAATCATGGTTTATTGTATAATTAAATATAATTTCTTGACTTACCATAGAAAAGCTTTGGCTTTGTATCAGAGATGAACACAGTAGTTGCAAAAGTATGTGACAATATTTTGTCAGTTATAATAAAATTTATATGGCAACATTTTAACTGAATTTTAATTGTCTTTTTATCCTTTTTCATTTGATTATACTGAAATTGTCATCAAATATTTAATTTGTTCCCTTTTTTACACAGACTGACCATAATACTTGTAATGTTTATTATGTACATTTGTAATCCAGACTTTGCAAAGCAACAGCTTGACACATCTGCACAGAGATTAGTTAGTAATCTTTGTGTTGTATCCCTGGTCAAATAATTGTAAATACCTAAAACAATCTGTTCTTTTAAATCGTAAATGATTGCCTTTAAGCTTAGCAACCAATGAGTGAAAATATAATTGTTCGCATTCAGTTTTGAATTACTTATAAAACCAATGAAAGACATAATAAAAGTTACCTAAATGATACTTTTTTTGTTTTGTTTTAATACTTAAATTGTATTAATTACATTTATAATTGAACGCATTTATTAATCAATTAATTGAAGTGGGACTTTTTTTCTAATATGATGTATATAAACATTTTCATATTTAACATTTAAAATAATTTTAAAAAATCTATAAAACTATTAAAGTTTAATAATTTTAGGGGGAATTAACTTAATTTCCCTTAATATAATTTATAAAATTATATATAATTTTTAATATTTAAAATTAAAAAAGATTAAGGTCTCAAAGATAACGTGTATAATACAACTCTTCAAACGCATTTTGAAATAAGTGTCGGGCTCTTGACGTGGCACCGACGCCATGTTGAGCTGCTACGTCATCAGCTCGCGAGCTCGCTGTCACTGACTGAGAGTCTCCGTGGAGACGCTAAATCAAGGCTCCAGGTACGTCAAAGCACTTACTCTTCACAAATAGATGATGGTATATATTACGCTAATGATTCTATGATTAATGGTGATTAATGTGAAGCCTTAGATGGACTGTGGTGCGAGAAATCGCGGGTTTAAAGGGCATTTAGCTTGAACTCAGTGTTGACTGGAAGCATCATGTGTACATCAGCAGGCAGGTCATCGCAGGGGCTGTTTACTGAAATGTTTGATCAAACCAAATCTTTATAAAGTAGTTGTGCTCTCAAATTGTCTTCATGTTGATGTAAGCTGATTTCTATTTCCTAAGCTACAGGACTAGCTTTCTGTGGCTAATTTGGAAGGGTGGGCTGACGCCCCCAGTGGATTCTTGTAGTTCAAGTAAACAAAAAAAAAACTAAAACTAAACTTATTCACCAAAGTGCGATTTGTCTATATAACTGACTGCATAACCGCAGTTTTATGTAAATCAAAAAGTAAATGAATTACCCTAACATTTGTTATGAGCTAATGTTGGAATGTTCACTTATTTGAAAATCGGGCAGATTGTTGCTTTGCTTACTTATTGTGTATCTTAATATTTCCCCAAAAGTGTTGTAATTGACACACTTGATCGTTTTTAGTACGTCTCTTACTTCATTGGTTTGTGTTCTTCTCATCTGCACATGTGGCATTTTTGGTGTTCATCTGTAGCTATGGAGTTTTCAAACTGGCGAGAAAGTTCAGAAAAATGCATTGCATAATAATAATAATAATAAATGAGCGTAAAAAATAATCCATTCTGTGAAAAAAAAACCCCTTTAAAGCATTTTTGGCATGACATAATTGAGCACATACTGCTTATACTTTGCAGAGGGGGGGAATATAAAATAAAGGTAGATAAAATAAGCACAAGTATTAATAAATAAATTATATGTTTAAATACATTTGTATTTTTCAGTATACTGTAATTGTCTTTTTAAAAGAACATGTATAGCTGCCTTTATATTTAAGGAAAGTGGTCTGTGGCATCAGAAAGTTTGAAAACCCCTAGTATATGATTCAAAACCTAGTGAGTGGCCTACCTAGACAGCATTTAGCATCAAAGATGCTTTCTGAACTTGTATCTCTTATCTCATTTCAGCTTTTGTTGATGATGTGTGATTTGACATTATAGTTTGCCCTGTGTCCAAAGACTAACGATAAATCCGACTGTAATATACACACAGATCAGATTGCATGTCTTATTTGAATATATCACCGCATATATTTCTCTCGCTTATCTATTAACCTTGTAAAACTGGTAGATTCCAGAGGGTGTTATGGCGACTTTCCAGGAGTTCATCCAGCAAAACGAGGACCGCGATGGTGTCCGTTTCAGTTGGAACGTTTGGCCGTCCAGTCGTCTGGAAGCCACGCGTATGGTGGTTCCGGTGGCTTCCCTGTTCACCCCGCTGAAGGAGCGGCCGGATCTTCCCCCGATTCAGTACGAGCCAGTTCTGTGCAGCCGGGCCACGTGTCGAGCTGTGCTCAATCCTCTGTGGTAAGTCTGTTTAGTCAGAGCAGACAGCATAATGAGTTCACAGATGGAGGATCTACTTCTTATCCATTGCAGTAATTTCCAAATAAACACGTTTATTATGAAAGCTGGATACATTACTTGTGATGCCCTAATATTATTATGCTTCTGTTTTTTTCTTTTTTCGCAGTCAAGTGGATTACAGAGCAAAACTCTGGGCTTGCAACTTCTGTTATCAGAGAAACCAGGTAAAGTCATTGCAGTTTTGAAAAGTGTAGAGCTGCAACTAAGAATCATCTTGATAATGAATGAATCCGTAGATTATTTCCTCGATTAATTGGATGAAAAATCCAAAAATCATAAATCATAAAAATAAAAAATCATAATTTTAATTAAAATATAAAGTAATTCTGATCAGTTATTCGAAAGACTGTTATTCCACATCCTCAAAACAATGTGCAGTTTTGTGGAAATAATTATACTGAATGTATGTATGTACTGTAGGCTTAAAATTAAACATTATGTGCAAAACGGGTTACATTTAAACAGATTGTTTACCATTTGAAATTAGCACAAAGTAGGAGGAACGCACATTCACTCATGTGAACATAATATATTTATACTACATTACAGTAGTCCCTTTACTGTTTCTGCTGTCGTGAAAAATACAATTACATCTGAAATTTTAAACTTACATTTAATGTCTAACAAGAAATATTTTTAGTAAAATGTATATTTTAGAATTATGGCACTCTGTCTGTTTGATGTGCATATGCGTGTTGATGCTCATTCACTGAAGTGTGTGAAGTGTGTGACAGAGACTCACTTGCTGTTAGGGCGAGCCTTTATGCAAAAATGGAAATTCCTGCTTGACAGATAAGGATAAAACTGTAAAATGTAGGTTATAAGCTGAGGAAAAAGACATTCCAAATGCATTAAACAGCACACACATCTGCCAGAGTGCCTGACAGGCCAAACAAATTTAAAATATATGCAGAAATATATATAGAAATTATTTATTCACTACTGTAAAGTGATGTTTTGTATGCAGAGTGCACAGATGCCATTAATCGATAATCATATTTGTGGATGATTATTTTCTTATTGATTTTATCGGTTAGTGGTTGCAGCCCAAGAAAAGTGCATTGCATTTTTTAAAGTGTTAATTAATTAATGACACTTGTCCTGCCATAGTTCCCGCCAACTTACGCTGGAATATCGGAGGTCAACCAACCTGCTGAGCTTCTTCCACAGTTCTCCACTATTGAATATGTTGTCCAGGTAAACATTTTAATTAACCACCTTTCATTGCCATATAAATACTAAACACTAGAACTAAATATGTATACTTTGTGCAAAATGAACACTTACCAGTCGTGCAATAAATATAAAAAAAAGTAGCAGTCGTGCAATAAAATAATTACTGATCTGTTATATAGATTGAGATGAAGATCACTTGAAATTCATGAATAGTAACTTTCACTCGTTGGTTCTATTTATTTTCTGTAGCGTGGTCCACAGATGCCCCTGAACTTCCTGTATGTGGTGGACACATGCATGGAAGATGATGATCTGCAGGCACTGAAGGAGTCGCTTCAGATGTCCCTCAGCCTGCTGCCTCCCACTGCTCTGGTGGGCCTCATTACGTTTGGACGCATGGTCCAGGTTCACGAGCTGGGCTGTGAGGGCATCTCTAAGAGCTACGTCTTCAGGGGCACCAAAGACCTCAGTGCTAAGCAGCTTCAGGTGATTTAAGATAATTTAGGATACAGGTGTTTGACTAAACTAATCAGCACAAATGTCTCTTAATATAAAATATTTTAATTGGATAAATCTTGTGTACAGGAGATGCTTGGGTTAACTAAACCAGCTGCAGCACAGGCAGGCCGAGGGCCACAACAGCCTCAGGTTCCTCCTTCAAACAGGTGAGCTAAATGTGTTTTTATAGCTGCTTTGCAAATGTAAATCTTCTGACTGTATAAAGAATAATTTGCGTAATCAAATTGATGCTTTTAAGAATCTTGATAGCTGTTCAACTTCTGATATTTTTAATCAATCTCTGGAGTTGTCTTGTCAAGTCAGCTTTATTTATATAGTGCTTTATACATTATAGACTGTATCAAAGCAGCTTCAGAGTGATAAACTGTGATAACAGAATCAATGATGCAAACTTTATCAAATATGAGACAAATTCAAATTCTGCTGTAAACCAGCTCTAGTGTCAGCTCAAGTCAGTTCAGTGTTGAATCAGTTCAGTTTAAAGGTGCCATAGAATGGAAAACTGTATTTACCTTGGCATAGCTGAATAATAACAGTTCTGTACATGGAAATGACATACCGTGAGCCTCAAACACCATTGTTTCCTCCTTCTTATGTAAATCTCGTGCATGCAAAAGACCACTGAAAAATAGGCGAATCAGAACAACACCGACTGTGACATTACAGTCGGGATCACTAATAGTTACGCCCCCAACATTTGCATATACCCGCCCATGTTCTATGCCAGCCGCCAGCCGAACCTGCACACTGAACAGCCGAATCATCAGAAGTTCTGCAGGTATTGTGAAGAAACAAGCGAGGATAATAGCAAAAATGGCAGATCATGGAAATAAATGTTATGTTCCAGGCTGTGCAGGGGATGTGATGTGCAGGGATGGGTTGGTGTCTGTATTCAGAAAGGCACGGAAAACAAATAACGCGCGTTCTCATAAAATAACGAGAGCCACTAAAGGGACATGGTTAGCTGCTTGCTAGCGGTAGCCTGTTACATTACAGTACATAAGATTTCACTTACCACATAAACAGAGTAAGGAGAGATGACTGAGGATGATGGCGAATGATTTACAGATCCTGAGCACCACTGACAAGCATCTGATCTTGTAAAATGTGTGGTAAGTACTGCCGATGTAGTTTACATAGAGCACGTGCGATCGCAAATCGCGAAAGTGAAAGTAAAAAGTGATTCGAAAGCAGTTTCAATGCCCCGCATATTAATAGCGGCTCCCTGATGCCCGCATTTTATATACAGTATAATTACCCAACGATATAACTGCGAGAGACAGTATTGAAATATATATATTTTCCCTGTGTTTCCTTCCTGCTGTGTGAGCTACTGAAATGAGCTTCACTGTGAAACAGCCAATCAGAGCAGAGCTCAACATTATTATTCATGACCCTTCCAAATAAGGTAAAAACAGACCATTTCATTCTAGGGACAAATCCTAGGGTTGTAAATGGACATGTAAAACCGTTTCTGGAGATTTTTTGCCCTTACCTAAGCCACATACCTTCTATGTAGATATCGGAGAACAATTTAAAATATTGTATCAATGCATTCTATGGCACTTTTAATAACTATGTAAAATTCATCAATTATAAAACAAGTTTTATTCAGCTATAAACCGCTCTGAAGAAGACAACACTGTCGTTATTCAGCTCAAGTTCAGTGTTGATTCAATTCAGTCTAATAACAGTGTCGAAGTTGCAAAATCCATCCATTATGAAACAAATTCAATTCAGCTATAAAGCGTCTCTACAGAAGACAATAGTGTCGTCATCCAGCACAATTCAGTTCAAGATTTGTTCTCATCCGATAGTATCAGTGCAGTCAAATTGATAATATTACTGAACATTAAGTGTCTTTTAAACCCCAACTAGCAAGCCAAAGGCAACAGTTGACAAGCAACCCAAACTCCATCAGTTAATAGTAGTGGGGAAAAAAACCTTGGGAAACCAAGCTCAGTCGTGGGACCAGTTGAACAAACCGATATGAATGAAGACTTATGGTAGTCACTGATTATATATGTGCTCAGGTTTCTGCAGCCAGTACAGAAGATAGATATGAATCTGACAGATTTGCTGGGAGAGCTGCAGAGAGACCCCTGGCCCGTCACTCAAGGAAAACGACCACTGAGATCACTCGGAGTGGCTCTTTCCATTGCTGTTGGTCTGTTAGAGGTGACTGTCATGATTTATGTTATTATCTTCAATGGTCTGCTGTGATGACCATTTTGCTACCAGCTGCAGTTACTAAATTATAAGTTTACAATACCAGTTTGGACACGCCTTCTCATTCTTTATTATTACTATTTTCCTCACTTTAGACTAATAATAAAGGCATTCAATCTATGAAGTAACACAAAAAGAAGAATGGGAATTAGATTGTGATCAAAAAGTATAGCTTCTTCAATGTAGTTTTGCACACTTTGGATCTGCTCAAAAACTCAACATCTTGAAGTGCATCCTGGGATGCTTTTTAAACTGCACTGAAGAAGTTTCCAATGTGTACTGGATACTCATTGACAGCTTTTTATTCACTATTCTGCTCAAAAATACATATTTCAATTCAAAAATTCAAATTCAAAAGGTTTTTAAGATCATAAAATGCATAAATTCATTCAAGTGTGTCCAAAGCTTTGTGCTTGTTATTGATGCCCTCCATTTCCTTCCCTCTTGTAGTGCACTTTCCCTAACACTGGTGCTCGCATCATGGCTTTCATCGGTGGGCCCGCCACTCAGGGTCCGGGTATGGTGGTAGGAGATGAACTGAAAACGCCTATTAGATCCTGGCACGACATTGAGAAAGACAATGCCAAGTTCATGAAGAAAGCCACTAAAGTGAGTCTTCCCGTATTTGTTGTCTGTATGATTGGCTTGGTAGAAGCCAATGATTGATACCAGTGATTTCATAAAGATGGAGTATCTTGAAGTGACTGTACTAGTTGAGTGATGGGTCACAGAGGTGCATTGGAAAGTTCACAATTGAACTGACCTTTGCGTTTTCAACTGTTTGAAAATTCAAAGCAGAACACAGTAATATTGGAGTGTTATTTTCTGGAAAAACAACTGCATATTTTTTTATTCATACAGCATTACATGTGAAAACCGGCAATCAGCTGGTCCGTAAAAGCTGATTATCCTAATTCTTACCACTTTTGAGTTTACATCTACATTTATGCATTTTACCACATGTTTAGGCAAGTGTATTCAAGGTAGACATTTTATTAGATCTTGCTTACCCTGGGAATCGAACCCATGACCTTGGCGTTGATAATGCCCATGCACTACTATCTGAGCTATTCCTATTCTGTTTGAAGTTTGAATGTTGTTTCTGTACACATTTAAAATTGTACTTCATTCCCTTGTAGCACTATGAAGCCTTGGCCAACCGTGCTGCTGCCAATGGACACATCATTGATATTTATGCATGCGCTCTGGATCAGACAGGATTACTGGAAATGAAGTGCTGCACCAACCATACAGGGTAAGTGATTCAAAAAAGGTTTTCAATTTTCATTTTAAATTGTGTTTCAGCATGCTGACAGTGCATGTTTAGAGATTTGAGGGGACTCTGGTGCATATTAAAACATGTTGAGAGCCAGGAAACATAAATCTAGACATATTTCTATCCCCAATATTTTTAGTATGAGCAAACACTTTTTCAGAAATGTGTGAAACTCTCTTCTTTTGCTATTATGGTGTTTTAATAAAGGATTTTTGTCCTGATTGTAAACTTGCCTTGTATTTAGACTGTCTTCAACAGTATATCTTTCTGCTTTTGTGTAAATGGCAGGGGTTATATGGTCATGGCAGACTCTTTCAACACATCCCTGTTCAAGCAAACTTTCCAGAGAGTTTTCACAAAGGACGAGCAGGGCTCTTTTAAGATGGCATTTGCAGGGACTCTTGAGATTAAGGTGGCTTGCTTTTCTTTTTATATAATTGTTCTGTTGTCTTGACTGTTTTAATTCTTTCAGTATTTAATTGTGCTATATGTGGGTTACGTTATAATCTTATTAAACTATTATTTCAGACTTCAAGAGAGATAAAGATTTCTGGAGCAATCGGCCCATGTGTCTCCCTGAACGCCAAAGGTCCCTGTGTGTCAGAAAACGTAAGTAGCTCATCTATCTTAAATCAAGTAGGCTATACATTTTCTTTTAGGTTCAGTGTCTTCCCTGGCAATGCAGAGAACATACATTCATTTTGACTTCTGCTTGTAGGAAATAGGAACTGGTGGCACAAGTCAGTGGAAGATTTGTGGACTGGATCCAAACACCACTCTTGCATTCTACTTTGAGGTCGTGAATCAGGTACATAAGAGTGAAATTTGTTGGATTTTCTTACAATAACTCTCATGTCTCTCATTTTATTACACGTCTCTCATTTTATTTAAAATGTTTGTGTAAAATTGTGAAGCAAAAATTGCCTTCACAGTATTACAAAAGTCACAGATCACAGATACTGTCTCTGTTGAACCTGGTGTCAGATTGCATGCAGGGTTCCCGCTTAAATGCAGGTGGTCCACTAGAGGGCAGACATTCTTCCTTTCTTCTTTTTTACTGCATTTTCAATTTAAAGCATTACTTACTGCAGTAGTTTCTAACCTTTTATTTATCTTAGTGATTCTCAAAAGATATAATTCTAAATAAATTATTCCAAATACTGGACAGTATATTGAGGAACATGACGTGAAATTTTTACAGAAAATAATTTGGAGTCCTTTTTTCACAGTTACTCATTTTATATTAGGGCCCTTCGCACCGCAGGAACCTTTTCATAGTACCAGAACTGATTGTGGAACTACCCACTTTTTGGCGTTTTCGCACCGCCGGAACTGGGTGCGATTTTAGTACCGGACTGCCTTTATCGAGAACCAAATTAGCTCCTACTCCGGAGCAGCATCTAACCAGCACAACTGGTACTAATCGTGACGTAAGTAGACATTGATTGGCCAAACGCGTACGAAAACGCCCTCACCCGCCATGATTTAAAACGCCGTGTAAACATACTGTAAACATTGTGTCAACTTATTTCGCAAGTATGGAGAACAGTGATAGATGGACGGACGCTGAAGTGAAGGCACTTGTAGCAAATGGAGCACTGCCAGTTGTGGTTGGAGATTCTTAGTCCTCCTTTCCGTTCTTTCAATCGCTTTACGTATACATCGACATTCCATGTCCATTATTGTGAAACCCGCGAGACACAACAAGCAAACAGCTACGATCACAGCGTCCTCCATCCTCCTGTTGTTAACGTTGTTTTTCTTTGTTTCTGTTGTTGAACGCCGCGCACAAATGATGTCGCTGTCGACCGGCATACGTCACTTCTTAGTACACACTCTCGGTGCGAATGCAACCCTTTAAATGGTACTGGGAAATAGTTCGCGCAAAATCGTCCCAGTACTTTAGTACTGTACATTTAGTTCTGGAACTAAAGCGGTGCGAAAGGCCCTAGTATGATCATTCTGAGTATGCATGGTTTTAAAGGAGTAGTTCACCCAAAAAATAAAATTTGCTGAAAATGTACTCACCCTCAAGCCATCCAAGATGCAGATGAACTTGTTTCTTCATCAGATTTGTACAAATTTAGCATTATATCATTTGCTCACAGTTGGATCCTTTGCAGTGAATAGGTGCCGTCAGAACGAGAGCCCAAACAGCTGATAAAAACATCACAAAAATCCAAAAGTAATCCACACAACTCCAGTACATCAGTAAACCTCTTGTGAAGTGAAAAGCTGTGTGTTTGTAAGAAATAAATACATTATTAAGATGTTTTAAAGGGGTCATATGATGCTGCTAAAAAGAACATTATTTTGTGTATGTGGTGTAATGAAATGCGTTTATGCGGTTTAAGGTTAAAAAAACACATTATTTTCCACATACTGTACATTGTTTCTCCTCTATGCCTCGCCTTTCTGAAACGCGTGCATTTTTACAAAGCTCATCGGTCTGAAAAAGCGAGGTGTGCTCTGATTGGCCAGCTATCCAGTGCGTTGTGATTGGCCGAATTCCTCAAGCGTGTGATGGAAATGTTACGTCTCTTACCATATTGTGATGCCTGCGGCAACCACATGTGACGACCCCGGGCTGGACTGCGGCGATCGACAGCGCGAAGTTGAAGTATTTCTTCAGTGACCAGCACGAATCTGCTCCAGGCATGACGAAGCGATATCGTCCTCTTTTGGAAGGCCAAACAAAGTAGTTTCGCTTTCTTTAAACCTTTGTTTCTTGCCGAAATGTAAGTCCATAATCCATAATAACGCTTTCTCCAGGGGAAAAAGTCTTGACTAAAAACATTTTGACTTGTGGATTATTGTGATGTTTTTATCCGCTATTTGAACTCTAATTCTGACGGCACCCATTCACTGCAGAGGATCCATTGGTGAGCAAGGGATGTAATTATGTAAATTTCTCCAAAAAAAACTTCTCTGATGAAGAAACAAACTCATCTTCATATTGAATGTCCTGAGAGTGCACATTTTTTTTTGGGTGAAATATTCCTTTAATGATTGCTGGCTTACATGTCACAGTTGCTTTTCAGTGAATATTCATTTATGAGGTTGGTGTGAGTAAAGCCCCGTTCAGACCAAGAACGATAACTATAAAGATAACGATAAAGATATAGTTCTAAAAATCGTTCTCAATATTAAAGAATAGCAGAGTCCACACCACCACAACTATAATGATAAAGACAAAGAGAAACGATATCGTTGGAATCACTTTCAAAACGATTTTTCTGCAGCTGATTAACGATAAAAAATTGACAGCCAATCAGAATCCATCCTGCTGTAACGAGCTCAAGAATTTAAAGCGGCAGACGCATGTACGCTTGGAATAAACAGACGATATCGTTCGCTGGTGTGGACGCTAATATCGTTATCTTTATAGTTATCTTTATAATTATCATTCTTGGTGTGAACGGGGCTTAAGAAATGGTAAAAAAAAATAAAATAAAAACATATTTACGTAGCCAGTAAAATGTGTCAGTTCAGATTGCACCATCAAAATAATACAAATAATACATAAAACAGTCAAAGTCAGTCATGGATGCAGTTTCTGAAAGCAACTGAACTATGATTTTAGAGACAGGTTTTATTTCACAATCACATTGCATTGTCCTTTGAGCATTCATTTAGAAAAAAAGTGAATCACTGTTTCTGTCACAAGTCACAAAAGAAAACAATACATGTTTTCTGATGCAAAAGTCCTTTTTTCTCTTCTTTTTTCAAGATTCGTTTACTGTAGAATATCGCACAAGGTTACTTCGTTCTGTATGAAGTCTGTTGACATCATAAGCAGTGAAATTGCTTCTGGTTAGCTCTGCCAACCCAGTGTCCTCTTGTGCTGGGGTGAAGCGATTCTGCAGATGCTTCCTTAAAGGTCCCATGGCATGAAAATTTCACTTTAGGAGGTTTTTTAACATTAATATGAGTTCCCTTAGCCTGCCTATGGTCCCCCAGTGGCTAGAAATGGCGATAGGTGTAAACCGAGCCCTGGGTATCCTGCTTCGCCTTTGAGAAAATGAAAGCTCAGATGGCCCAATCTGGAATCTTCCCTTTATGTCGTCATACGGGGAAAGGTTACCTCCCCTTTCTCTGCTTTGCCCGCCCAGAGAATTTGGCCCGCCCATGAGAAAATGAACTACTACCGTGCGAGGCGAGCGCAATATTTTTTTTATATAAAAGCATCTAAAAAGCAGCATGTCATGGGACCTTTAAGTCATGATTATTTCTGTGCTATTCAAACCACCAAAGGTCAGTGAGGGTCGCGCTCAAACTAGTGTGAGTTCCTGTTGGGGTTCGTTGTTTGTTTGTAGTGCCGGAGGTACTCTGGGGGCTGGTGAGGAGAAGCTGTTGCTCTCGCGGCGTGGCTGTATGGTCGTGCACTGGAAGAGGGAGTTTTTACGAGGATACTCAAACATCTGCTGGATTTTATTCAGGCAGAAAACCATAGTGAGGTCTGTAAGATTTTTTAAATATCTTTGAAAGCATAAGATATGTCTTGCCAAAGCTGCATTTACTTGATCAAAAATACAGAAAACCGTAATATTGTGAAATATTGTTACAATTTTAAACGGCTGTTTTCTGTTTACATTTATTTTAAAATTGTATTCCTGTGATGCAAAGCTGAATTTTCAGCATCATTACTCAAGAGGGAGTTTTTACGAGGATACTCAAACATCTGCTGGATTTTATTCAGGCTTTTGCGCAGCGCTGCTCTGTACCTCCTGAGAGATACAAACAAGGTCATGGTAAACCTCCCACATACTTGCAAGCTCTAAGAATCTAAATAACAACCACATATCAATACCTTGATTCATAGCCACTACATGTTCTCTTCTAGATGTGGCCCGAATTGGCCATTGAGTTTTTACCTCCACCTTCCTCTTCCAATCCAGTTTCACATTCATTTCCTGCCACATTTTATTTACGAAACATTATTGAATGTGACTGGGATTAATATGGGCTGCCACATCTGATAGTTAAAAGACCAGGAAAGTCTTAATCAACAATAAAAAAAAAAGGTAATGTCTATCCATGATTACATTTCCCAAAGTAGAGAGCTTATTTTCAGGGAAAATGTGTTATGGATCTTCCTGGCTGTCTTCTATCTTCTATCTATGACATTAGGAATGGGCTGTATGACCTAAACCTTATATTTACAGTAATTATATGTATGTATG
>NW_015540918.1:35997-72528 GCF_001515605.1 Sinocyclocheilus anshuiensis
GCTGATTTGCTGATCAAGAAACATTTCCTTTCATCAATGTTGAAAACATTTGTTGGACACAAACTGAAGTCCTTGCAAAATATGATTTTAAAGATTATTTTAAATCTGAGGTAATTCTTTCTATTTTTCCAAGGTTGCTTTACCACCAGAGTGTGACGATATAGCAGTATAGTACATATAAAATGGTATAGGTATATAAATGGTATAGGAGAATCTCTACTGGTTGACACGTGTTTCTGTTGTCACAGTGAATATATCGTCATAGAGCCCAGCCCTTTTTGCATTGTAAGAAACATGCCTGTCTTTTTACTTTAATTCCACATGATATACTTTATAAGAATCAAAACAGAGCACTTAGTTGCTTACGTTTGAGTCATGGAGTTGATCCATGGGTTTAGAGCTGAAGTGAAGAGTACAAGCCACGTGGCAACAGCCGAGGCAGGCTGCGGGCTCTCTTTTCCCGTCAATGTCTCATAGAAGCAGATAACGATGTATGGCAGCCAGCAAATGAGCAGGCACACTGTCAACAACACGCACAAATCACATGACGTGGTTAAAGATTTTTTTGAACAAGCTTATTTCATTAGCTCAAGAGGAGTATCGACGTCTGGAGGCTGTGTTGCATGTGTGATGTATTTTGCTAATTCGTTTTTCCATAATCTACCTGGACCCTTGCTGTTTTTTTTCTCAGTCACCAAAAACAGAGGAATAAACATTATACATTTAAAATAATTAGGTTGTCAATCGATTCAAATTTTAAATTGAATTGATTACATTTAGTTAAATCACAGTCAATCCACAGCAATTCATTTTGCAGTCAAATTTATTATTCTTTTGGTGAGTCGTTTGTCTACATATGCACACAGATTGATGTCTTTGGCCACTGTAATCTCGATAACTCTAGTTTTACTCTAAACATTCTCGGATTTGCATAACCAGTAAAAAGTTTGGACCCAACTACTCATTCTTTATTATTTCCATAATGGGGAAGAAGCTGAAACTTTAAAATAGCACACATGGAAATATGGGTATTCTGTTATTATTTTTAGCTTAATTTTTGAGCTTCTTCGTTGTGTAGATTCCAGCTCTGCACAGCTCTGCAGGACACGTGTTGGCTGCTTTTCCTTCATCTCCAGTCCAACTCTTCCATTATATAAATTAAATTTATAGTTTTTAAATGAAATTCAAACATAGACAATTTATGTTTGTCTGCAAAAATTTGAAGCATTTAAGCTGAAACCTTTATTTTGAAATGTTTTAAGGTCATGAGAAACGTAAATTGAGTTACATATAGTAACAAAGTGTGTCTAAACTTTTGACTTATTGTGTGTTTTCTTTGCAATTTATAATCTTTTTATATTATTATAGTATTACTGTACATTACTATTCAAAAGTTTGGGGTTAGTGAGATTTGTTTTAAGAAATTAATACTTTTATTCGGCAAGGGTGCATTAAATTGACCAAAAGTGACTGTAAATGTAATGTAATGTTACAAAATATTTATATTTCAAATAAATGCTGTTCTTTTGAAATTTCTATTAATCAAAGAAACCTGAAAAAATGTATCATGGTTTCCATCAGCAGCAAATCAGCATATTGGAATGATTTCTGAAGGATCATGTGACACTGAAAACTAATAAATTCAGCTTTGCATCACAGGAATAAATTACATTTTCAAATATATTAATAGAATAATAATATAGATAATAGAAAACAATTGTTTTCAGTTGCAATAATATATGACAATATTGCTGTTTTTACTGTATATTTGAGATTCAAGAATTTCTGCCTTGTTAAGCATTAGAGGCTTTTCAAAAACATTTTTAAAAGATCTTACCGACCCCAAACAATGATATTATATGTGGATGCTGGTGTTGCTCTGTGTGTTTGTATTGTTTGTAAGCAAGTCTCCATATGTCAGGGGAAAATGATTGTACCTAATCAAACCTAAATTATGTCAGAAAGATAATCACTTATTGAAGATCCAAAACACTGTGGCAAATCAAACATAATAAAGCGGCTTTATGCTCCCTGGTTTAATTATGCTTACCTATGGTAGTCACCATTACTATGGAGCTTTTGAAGTAATTATTGGCTGGCACGTAGAAACAATGGTCTTCGTTGCAAACAAACGTCCCTCGTCGCACCTGGTTCCTAGCTATATACACTATATATCCATACATGGAGCACATCAGTACAATGGGAATGATGATTCCCACCACCATGAAGAGCATGTTGAAGGCAATACAGGATGGTTTGAAGCTGGGAACGCAGAGGAACTTTGTCTCGCTGTAGACGTAACTTCCAAAACCAAAGAGTGGCAGAGCCGCGGTGAGGATGCTGTAGACCCACACCATTGTGAGGATGATTTTGGCCCTGTACGCTGTGAAGATCACGGAGTAGCTGAGGGCGAAGCAGATCTCTGTGAACTTGTCAACAGTCGCCCAGGTGAGCGAATGGATTGAGGCGAGCTGGAGCAACAAAAACAGAAAGGCACTGCCCTTGCAGGTGGCGCTCTTGCTGGGGTAGCTCTTGACTTGGGAAAGGCTGTTATGGATACCGAAAGGGATGGTGGAGATGCCCAATGCCAGATCACATAGGCAGAAGCTCAGTGTGAGAACCCAGGTGTCCGTTTGCAAGCTTCGGTTGAGTAACACCACCGACAGTAATACCAAGTTCCCCAACACGGAGCAGATGCTGGAACCAATCATCAATGCCGCATAAACCACCGCCATCCACTGCATGTTTACATTTACAGACAAGAAGACAAACGCTCATTCAACGACAGAGATCACACTGGAAGCTGTGGAAAGAAGAGGTCACGTTATCTGTGCCAAACCACCAGGGAAGGTGTTGCTGTATGGGAGGAGTGTACCTCATGCTGATCTTTAGGAGTAGAGGATCAACTGCACTTCACCAAGCACTGATCTCTTTGGGGAGCGTTAGTCAAACCCCCCTCCGCCTTTACTATCAGCACCTGCCTCAGCCGGTTCGAAAATGGCAAACATGCTGCCTTGAGAGGCAAAACTATGCGAACAGCTACAATCACATGTAGCGAGGTAAATAAAGCATCTAACATTTAAAGAGCAAGTTTCTGTGGACACAGGGCGCACTGGGAGGCTGGAGCTGCTCTGCTCTACAAACACAACGCTTGAGATCCAATATCCTCTCTGTTGCGGCTGCTGCCGACTTTATGAGCCGTTTCGCACTCGAGTGTTTTTTTAGTATAATTGGCAAGAAGTATGACCCTAATGCAGTTTAAGCCATAATCATTAATTAAGGCTTCAGTGCCTTTACCCAGAGCTTAAGCCATCCTTCCAGTTATATCAGTTATATCCTGTTACATGTGTCCTTTCATACGGGCATTAAACAGTTTTTGGATTACAGGTTTTTTGCACAAGCCATATTTGCAGTACCTTACCTGGACTTAATTGTTTAGTCAAATATAAATATTAAAACTTACTAATTACTTCACAGTTGCAGTCAGTTTATAGACATGTTGAGCATTTATGGGCCATGATTTTTACTGTAGCTTCAAATTTCAGAGAAATGTGTGCTACAGTGGAAATCCTTTCTATCCCAGTATAATGTGTAAAAACAACTACATTACTGGTCAAAAGTTTGCAGTAATTACAGTTTTTTTTTAATGTTTTTGAAAAAAGTCTCTTATGCTCACCAAGGTTGAAAATTCAGTTTTGGCAACACAGGAATAAATAATATTTCAAAATATATTAAAATAGAAGTGTAATAATATTGTGCAATATTACCTTGTTTTTGATCAAATAAATGCAGCCTTGGTGAGCTTAAGAGACTCCTTTCAAAAACAAAAAATCTTTATTAACTGGATGACTTCTTGAGGAGTGGGACACTGTGGCTTTACTAATGCTTCCAAAATTGTTTATTGGTTTTAGAGATCCAATGTCATGCTCAACTAATGGTGTGGCTCTGGGTGAGACTATTCCGTTTGCTAGTTTGTCTGAACAATAGCAGATTGGTGCCAGGGTGGTGGGAAGGTTTCAATGGAACCCTTTGTAATGAAATCTTTGTAATGACATTTGATGAGTTTGTCTTTAATATTGTTGAACAAAATATTGAGCAGTGTTCTGTCTTTTCTTTTCCTCAGCACAACGCTCCTATCCCACAGGGTGGACGTGGAGCCATACAGTACGTGACGCAATATCAGCATTCTAGTGGGCAGAGGCGCATCAGAGTGACCACAATTGCAAGGAAGTAAGTCCTCTGTCCAACTGTTTTCAATATTGATTATATAAGAAATATTTCTTGAGCAGCAAATCAGCATATTAGAATGATTTCTGAAGGATCATGTCACGCTAAAGACTGGAGTAATGATGCTGAAAATTCAGCTTCGCATCACTGAAATAAATTTCATTTTAAAATGTATTAAAACAGAAAACAGTTATTTTAAATTGTATTTTTGATCAAATAAATGCTGCCTTTGTGAGCATAAGAGACTTTATCAAAAACATTAAAATATCTTACCAACCCCAGACTTTTAGAATGGTAGTGCAAGGCTATCGTACTTTAGAACTTCTGTTCTACTGCATTTCAACCATAAATGTCATAGATTTTCTTTTGTGAGACACAAGAGCCGATAGAGTCCACAAAGTTTCCAGTTTGTCCACTAACCATTTGAGTACCCGAATACTTAGCAAAAGGAACTAGGGGAAAAAGCCTTCGACACATCATCGTGATTGTAGATTGTTCGTAGCGTGACCGTCTTCCTTTCATAAATGCGTTCAAGTTTGGACATCATCTTTGTACATCCTCCATTTGTTATCCTCAACAATTGCGTACAGTTTCCATGACAACTCGAAGAAGACATCAAAAGATTCCACTTTTAGAACATTGCATTTGTTTGTCAGAATCGATACGCATCAAAAGTGTACATTTAGTCTTGGACAAAGCCTAATGCGCTGCTTGTAGCTTTCAAACATACTTGAAGTGTTTTAAGTGCCTGAAGGATCATTTCAGAGCTCTTTGACTCTTTTTAAATATACCTTTTAGATTTATTTTTTAGCATCCAGACAGTGAAGATGAATCAATGTGAGTCAGACTGATGATGCTAAGGCTTGTGTTTGAAGGTCACTGTGCTATAACGCTCTCCTCATCCTCCTCTTCAGCTGGGCTGATGCGCAGACTCAGATCCAGAGCATCGCTGCATCTTTAGACCAGGAGGCCGCTGCCATCCTCATGGCCCGCCTGGCCGTCTATAGGGCTGAGACAGAGGAGGGCCCGGATGTTCTGCGCTGGTTGGACCGACAGCTCATCCGCTTGGTGAGCCTTTCAGTACTTCTTCTTTCAGCTGGGACTTGCACTATATTACTTAGTATAATCAGTCCTTTAGTATTAGGAATGCACAATAATTTCTTTATTTTCTTTAATTTGCAGTGCCAGAAATTTGGAGATTATCATAAAGACGATCCCAACTCATTCCGCTTCTCCGAGACGTTCTCATTGTATCCTCAGGTACCTTTCGTCTCATGCTTTGAGACGACACTTAATCTCACTTTACAGCTAAGAGAAAATGAAATCTTGACATTGTTTTTGGCAGTTTATGTTCCATCTGAGGAGGTCTCCATTCCTGCAAGTGTTCAACAACAGTCCTGATGAAAGCACCTATTACAGGCACCAGTTCATGAGGCAGGACCTGACCCAGTCTCTGATAATGGTACAGCCCATCCTGTATGCGTATTCATTTAATGGACCGCCAGAGGTAAACATGCAGACCTTCTCCCACTGCACATTTAAATGTTTGCTTAGTTTGACTGACCAGTGAGGGACTTTTTAGATGTAAGATACTATGATCACTAAAGAGAAATTCAGGCATGTTTTTCAACACATGTTAGAAATCAATAAGTATATAACGTATATAAACTTTTTTTAGCCATGTCTATATTTAAAATACATTTGACATATTTTAAAATGGAATTCATTTCTGTGATGGAAAAGATGAATTTTCAGCATCATTACTATAGTCTTCAGGATCACATGATCCTTTAAAATATCATTCTGATATGCTGATTTGGTAATTTATTACTCTGATCAATGTTGAAAATATTTTTTTCAAGATTCTTTGATGAATAGAAAGTTCAAAAGAACAGCATTCATTTTATTTAAAACATTTTTTAATAGATTTTTTTACTTTGATCTTTTAAATACGTCCTTGCAGAATAACTATTAAAAAAGGACTGACCCCAAACTTTTGAAAGTTAGTGCATAGAAAGTGAAACTAGCTTAACAATTTTTATTAAATATCCGTATTCATAGATTTTTTTTATGAGCTTAATGAGTCTTTAAAGTAAATCATGTGTCATGACTCGTGTTGAATCTGCACTGCAGTGTCATAATGATGGTGCACTTGATGTCCCCTGACTCAACAGATTAAACAGTGTTTTGTTTAATTAGTGTGCTGTGATCTTTTGTTCTTATTTTCGTTCAAGCTCATATTATTGTTGTCTTTAAACCTTTTTACAAAGGTACCATTTGTACTCACGCATGAAGGTTGTGTGTATTTTCACACAATTTTTTGAGAGATAGAGGTAGAACGCAAGCAGGCAAATGGGTTGTATAAACTCTACATAATGGTCTGATGGTCTGTAGTGCTTGTTCTTCAGTAGCAGTGAGCAACTCAAACTTACGTGTGTGTATTTCTAATCTGCTTTTAATGGAGGGCTTTATGTAACTTACTGTTTTCCCCTGACACTGGGACCAGAAGGGGGAAGTTCTAGGAAAAATGTTTAACAAAGCATCTAATTGACAGTGACAGTCTAATCATGGGCTTTGTTTCTTGTTGTTGTAGCCTGTGTTGCTGGACAGCAGCAGTATCTTGCCTGACCGCATCCTCCTCATGGACACCTTCTTCCAAATTGTGATTTACCATGGAGAGGTAAGATGTAAAAATCACAGCGCATGTTCTGCCTTCCGATTGCACAGTGGTTTGTTTTCCCATGTGACTGGGTAGACATTGGTTTAAATCCAAGTCTTTTTCATCTTTTCAATAATTAAGAATGCAGTCTGCTTTCTTGGTCTCGGTCTGAACTACGCACATGAAATCCGAGCCAGTTTTGCACCGAAACAAGTTTAAACTTGGCTGCGTTTCAGAGGACAGACATTTTCTGATGAAACATTGGAGGTGTCTCGCTGAAGTACATGCTAATGAAGTGAAATTTTAAACAAATGGAGTGAGATGTTCTCTTAGAGTCACATTTACTAGCACTAGTAAACAAGATGAATTTTCAGATTTGGCATGTTGTTGGATGACTTCTGATAGATGCACTGTGTTTTCCCTCATGTAGACGGTGTCTCAGTGGCGTAAAGCCGGGTACCAGGACATGCCTGAGTATGAGAACTTCCGCCACCTGCTTCAGGCTCCTGTGGATGACGCCCAAGAGCTTCTGCACAATCGTTTCCCCATGCCACGCTACATCGACACAGAGCACGGCGGCAGTCAGGTACAGAGGACCTCAATAATTATGAGCCACTCACACTAAACTAAACAGGTTACACTGATTTAGTAGAGTTTAGTAATATTAAATGGCAATAATAAGTGCAGTTACTAATATTATATGCAATAAAATGTTTATTTCTTGGTAATACACATTTGACAGTAAAGCACTGAACTCGAGTTGGGAAGCATACAACATTTACTTTTATTAACAACAGTAACGTGTAAAATCTCATTTTTAAATGGAAAATTTATATGTATATATATATATACAGTGGGTACGGAAAGTATTCAGACCCCCTTCAATTTTTCACTCTTTGTTATATTGCAGCTTTTATTAAATGTACCATTATTCTTCTATAGTATACTGAACTGATCAACTTGAATGGTTATAAAAGGAGTTGTGTGATTCAGTCGCAAATTGAAGAAAAATTTAAGGCAGTTTGTGACTTTTCTTTCTGCATACACACAAAAAAGGGCAAAACTTTGAGAAAATCTGATTTCTTGATGATTTGATATTTTATAATAGTGATTTTATAATCTCAATATATAAAGCAAAAAAAAAAGAAAATGAATGACTAATAAGCCATTAAGTTCTCCTCTGCTGCCATCTACTGGTTAGAGTGCATCTACTGGTCAGAGTGGTAATTTGACATATTTTTTTAAGTGTTTTGAAGTGTTTGTATACCAAAAAGTATATTTTGGTAATCCCATTAAAAAAAAACTTAAACTGGATCATTTTTACAGCTTTAAAGTGCTGTCGTTGTGTAAAATACTTGAAAGTCATTGAAAAGTGCTTGAACTTCTCTCAAAAGGTTGTACAAACCCTGAAATGAATAATTTAATAACATTTGACTGTCTGCCATAACATCATGGTTATAAGTTATCCTGACTATTTCTGGTTTTCTACGTCAGCGCTGTTTGATTTGTTTAAAACAGAGAATTCTGTGCAGAATTTGAATGCTTTTCACTAGATCACGCAGAAACCATTCATTCTGCGGTGAGTTCAAACACTTCTCACTGGATCTCGCAGCACTGTGCAGTAACAGTGTCGCGAGATCAACACTGGTTCCCGAGTAAACTGAGCTCGGACCAGTTTGCTTGTGCTGCACTACAAGTAGCTCAAACAAGTAGCGCGGCTTCGTTATGCTTTTGTTTCATTTGCCGTTTGAGGTTTTCCATATACAACAGAAATGGCAGCGCTTATCAAGATTTGATATTTGTCAATACTTTTAGGTATTTAATTAAATGTATTAAAAACAGACACTAATAACAGATATTTATCTCATTTTTACTAATATCGCTGGATTCCGATTGCCCTCTCAATGTCAGATTTTAGTCAGCACTACGTTTCTGCCTACTTTTTGGCATAGCCTTCACATTGGGAACGTACCAGTGATGCCTTAAATTGCTGTTTAGGTAGGCAGCTCAGTGTCAGCTCAAGTTTTGGAACAGAACCCCCCAAAACTGGTAAAAATCACAGTACCATAGTGGATTATTTCAGTTTTTTTTTTTTTATGGAATAGCAGCAACAGATGCCAATTTTCAACAAACAGTTCAATTGGTTAATTGTAATAATAAAAATAAAGTCAAATGAAAACACACACACAAAAGGAATTCTTCTGCCAAGTAATATAGTTCATTAGCTTGGCTGAGGTTTATGGTTACCAAGCAGCATAACAAATCAAAGATCATTCTGTGTGTTGCAGCCAACATTTAAGTGCACTTGGCTCGTGAATATGGATGTCAACTGATGTGCGTTCACAGATGTCTGTGTGTATATATAGTAGGGCTGAGCGATGTTCAGCTAAAAATTCATATTTTGATATTTTTCCAAATTTTGATGACATTTTTAATTATCTTTCTCTCTGTATATGTATATATGGGGGGCAAAAAATAACCTTCTTCAATTTTTTGAGAGCAAATGCCACTTAGAACAATTAACAGGTCTATTAGCTGCATTTACACTCCAAGACTTAATGCACAAATATACCGTGACATACAGTATCACATTTTTTGTCCCATCCAGTCCCAATATATAGTCCTACAGGCTATTTTACAGTGTAGGCTTTTACAGCCAGACCTATCCATTTTAGTTTAAAAAAAAATAGTTGGTTTGAGACAGCCGTGGCAAATGACAGTTGTTGAATCAGTAATTTTGCATTAGTCAGTGCCAATATTTATAAATTGCTTTCACAAAGCCACCTCCATTTTCTCAAGCCTTGATTAATGATGGCTCAATGGAAGGTGCTCCTTTGAAAACAGTTGTTCCGACAGCTCTTCAGTCAATTTCTACACTTGAGCAACTTGCCCTCAGAGATTTTTAAACGGTGCTTGTGAATAAATGACTGTAATGGATCACTGAGGCTTGGCTTATAACCGGCATATTAATACACCATGTGAACTGTTTATAGGGTCTGAATCTTTAGCCAGATTTATTTTCTCTCCCCCTCCAGGCTCGTTTCCTCCTCTCCAAAGTGAATCCTTCTCAGACTCACAACAACATGTATGCATGGGGTCAGGTGAGTGCTGTATATCTCACCAACACAAGCACATTTCCTATGTGAGGAATTTTGATTAGTCTACTGTGACGAGCTATTGTTTACAACAATATAAACACGTCTCAGCTTGTTCTAATATTGTTTTACCCGCACCGCCGCTGATTGAATCACACTTCCTGTGTTTGTGTAGGAGTCTGGCGCACCCATTCTGACAGACGACGTGAGTCTTCAGGTGTTTATGGATCATCTGAAAAAGCTGGCAGTGTCCAGCGCTGCCTGAGAGCCTCCGTCATTTTCTCAGTAACACACAGGCAGCAGGGTCACATTGGCACTGCCCTAAGTTTTCCCCATTCATATCATGCATATATTGAACCTAGATCTTTGAAAAGAGAGATTGAGTCAATCGTGAAAGGAAATGTAATTCTTTAATGATTAATTATGAAAAAAAGGTAAACACTCTATGTTGAGTATACATCAGGACAAGATATTTGTTACTGTTTTGATCATCTGAAAAAGCTGGCAGTGTCCAGCGCTGCCTGAGAGCCTCAAGTCATTTTCTCAGTAACACACAGGCATTAGGGTCACATTGGCACTGCCCTAAGTTTTCCCCATTCATATCATGCATATATTGAACCTAGATCTTTGAAAAGAGAGATTGAGTCAATCGTGAAAGGAAATGTAATTCTTTAATGATTAATTATGAAAAAAAGGTAAACACTCTATGTTGAGTATACATCAGGACAAGATATTTGTTACTGTTTTAATCAGAATGAATTTATTTTGCTATGTGAGTGAAGTAGCAACATAAAAAAAAAAATAGTTCACACAAAAATGATAATTAATTCATTATGTACTCGCCCTCATGCTATTCCAAACCCATAAGCTGATTTTTTTTGGTACCTGGACACAAACTGAAATTATGATGTAGACAAAAATAGTCCATGTGCTTTATATCCAAGTCTTCTGAAGCCATACATTAGCTTTCAGTCATTTCAGTTTTTTTTTTGGTCATTATTCAGTCATTTAGTCATTATTAGCCCACATTTGTCTCCAAAATGTAAACAAAAAATGGCACATTGCAGTAGTTTGCTATACAAACTGCTTTTATGTACCATTTATGATTTAGTCTAAGATGTTATTTGATTATAGGAGAGTTTAAAGTACTATGTACTAGGAGAGTAAATGTACTATTAAAGGTCATTAATATCCATTATTCAAAAGTAAAGGTCATTAATATTCAGTGACCTGTATAATCTTAGTTAAATTAAGAAATAAGCCATGAGATGCCAATGCTGTTGTTGATTGCTTCTGCACACCATTTTTGAATGCACTAGACATGAATTATCTTACATTTCCTTGTACAAAGCTATTGTATGGCTTCAGAAAACCTGGCATGTAGTGCAAATGTCATATTGATTACTTTTATTATGCTTTTTCTCTATATGGCAAAAACCACAACAATTCTTCAAAAGCTAATACTTTGTGTTTTACGGACAAAAATGCCAGCATATGGGTTTGGAACAACATGAGGGCGAGTTAATAATAATGACTGAACATTCATTTTTTGCCTGAAATGTTGCTTCGAATCTGATGTTTACGTGTATGAAGCTCTGTGATGAGACTTATGTTGAACGGAGGGAGGAAACTCGCTGGTTTTAGCACACCTGCAGCAGATACTTTTGTTTGCCTAGTCGAGGAAGGTGAAAGCAGTGCCAATGTAGCCAATTAAGCATGAGAGCTCGAATGCCGCCTCTAGCCAACAGCGCAGAACAATGGCTTATTTTTAGACCCTGTGTGCGTCTCTCGTCTCGTTGCCGTTGATGGTTTGTGTTTCAGCGCAGGGTTGAATGCCCCGTTCCAAACACAGACTTGCAGAATTTGTAAGCTGCCTTTCTGTCTGTAGCTCTGATATTTATGAGCCATTTCTAGCAGTATTGTATGTTTTGTTTCTAATAAAACCGGCTTCGTGATATCCCAGCTGGCCTGCAGTGTTCACATTTTGGAGACTGAAAACCAATCTTTCTGTCACTCTTGCCTTTCAAGTCGGCATCCTGTGAGTCTCAAAGGACACAGAAGTCAACTTTGTGTTGTTAAAAGAAGAGTTGAAAACACTGCCATCATTTTTTTCACCCTCATGTCATTCCAAACTGCATGACTTACTTAGAGGTTTTGTATCATCTCTGAGCTGTTCTTTTCCATACAGGCTTTGATCGACACGAGGGTCGAAATATTCCTTTAACAGAGCGCAACTATTGCGTGTTCCACAAGTGAGAGTTTGGGCTGGTGTGTAAAATAATTCATAGTCACGATAGCACGGTCCAACACAAAGATTCAGGGATTTCCTTCAAAAATAATTACTTCGTTTACACCATTTCTGTGGTTGTTTTCACTGATGGCCACATGGGAGCAGCAATTAACTGAGAGCACGGTTCAACTGTGATAATTGGAGAAGTCAAACCTTCTTTGAAATGCTGTATGTAAATGATTAAACTCTCACAGCAGTCGATCTAGATATTTCACATCCAAGTTTTATGGAAAGACAATTACAGATTCAAGTGTTCATTATTTCAGAACACACCATGTTATTCCCTGGTAAATTTCTCATCCGGCTCCCTATCCATACTTTTATGGATCACCCTTTCAAATTGGCATGCCTGGGTTTTCATGCTGATTAAATTAATAAATTCAACACTTCGTTAGGCAGGTATGAAAAGGTTATTACTTTCACGCCCTGAGCACAGTGTAATGTATCATCTATATTCTGATTCTATAATGCATGCTAAAACACTTTTCATACTAATTTCAGCTCAATGGCTGTGAAAGCCTGTAACTACACCTGTAAATTCTTCCTATAGCCATTGATTTTTTTTTCCTTATGCATTTGTTTTCTTCATATGTCCCATCTGTTATTTTCTTAAATGTGTCTCCCAATCTCCCGATTTCAAAATTTAATACAATTAAAAATTGAAGAACTGTGTCTAAAGAACATGCATTACATGTTGATTTGGACATGATTACTTGGATAGCATGACTTTGTGGTCTCTTATTGCAATTGCGACATTCAAATCAATGTGTATGTGAGAGCTCTGAAGTATCTCATTCTTCCAGTGAAGAATAGTCATTTTGTAGCAACAAGAACCCAAATCTTGTTGGCAGGAGAGTCATGGTGCATTTTACATGCACTGCAGAATGCAAGCATTGAGAGTGGAAACAAAGCATATTGTCAAAGACAATATTCCCAAACTGTATTGCTGTGGTTCCATAACAATCTGATCAATTTCACTGACTTAGTCTTAGAAAACAATCTTTTACTTAGATCGTTGCCAAGGGGCAGAAAAGTATTAAATCTCAAGCTTGTTAAGACAAATTAAGACGTGTCTATATCAAAACCACATCTGGAGTGTTGTTAAACCCACTGTCTTATAACATCCTCCAGAGAGGTTTGGAATTATCTTGTCGCTTGCCAGAAAGTTTCCATTAATTATTGAACGAGATCTGCTGCATTTTGGTGCAAAACATGTACTTTAATTATGCATTAGATTTGATAAGCAATTTCTCCATGACTCGTTGGAAGAAATTCAATGCTACAGATTTTGGGTCAATGTGTTTCACTTTTCCAATTCATTAGCCATGATGGATCCAGCTAATTAACCCACACAGTGCTGGCCTCTCACAGATGGGTGGAAATTCACTCATTACAGCAAATGAAGGTATGACCTTGCTGATTGAAATTCTCAAAATATCTCTCCCTAGAAGGAGTGTGTTTGCTGAATTAACAGACTCACCGCAGCCTCGTTCAGGCACATTTGAACACAAACCTCACATCACATCCATCACGAGCGATGGACTGAAATACCTGCCTAAATGAATCGTCCCAGATTTTTTCAGCAGTTTTGTCTTTAGATAAAATAATCAGCTCTTTCAAACAGCTTTTAAAGAGGCAGCTATTTTGTCCTTGTAATCAGGCAACTGTTTGTCTGTTAAGTGCGTTGCTGTAGAGTCTGTATTGAATAGGCTGTACACAAGAGGATGACGACATCAGTACAGTAATGTCACAACAGAGTATCTGCATCACAAATGGTTTCAGAGGACATTCTGAACCACTCATACTACACACTGACAAGGATAAAGTGCTTTCTTTTAGAGCATCACTGCAATATGCCTAGTGAATCAGTGAAATTTAAGGTAAAGAAGAATTGTATTGTTTTGTATTTTATTGCATTTTATTGTTTATTACTAAAATCGGTTTTGGCTGTTTTTTTCTTTTTTCTTTTTATCTTTATAATATGCTGTGACAACAACCTTAAAAACACAGGTGGTAAAGCAAAAGCCAAGGGAGTTCATCACAAAATTCCTAATGTACATACAGTAACTGATAAGAAAAATGAAGTTATTTCATTGAAAAACCATAAAATGTGAGTATCTATCTATCCGTCTTGTCTGTCTGTCTGTCTGTTTGTCTGTCTGTCTGAAAACAGGACAACTTTAATAGCCTACAATATGTAAGTACAAACAAATTTACCACAAACGCCTCAGAGGTTACCTTTTACTCAAAACAGAAGCCTTAATGAATATCAACACGCACATAGTATATTAAAAAGAAAAAATGAAAACATGCCTGTATTTTAACTTTGAGCGCTGGAATGTGTTATTCGAAGATTTTAAATTACAGGTATTTAATGTGATAAAACCAGTCCAATTTCATGTATAGCAATGAATTGCGGTTAATGTTACCATGCATAATTATCTGAGAGAATTTAATCTGGCATTGACAGTCAAGACTTTACTCTCAAACTGTCACTTCGAGGACAAAAAAAGCTAAATTTATATTCAAATACTGTTTGTCGTCAGAGAGTTAAACACAATTAACTGAGCATTTGCTTGTATAGTCACTCGGGGTCAAATATTCGCCTGTGAAATTTGGCTGACACTAAGTTTCAGCTTTACGTGACCACAATATCAAATTATATATATATTATGGAAATGTCATTATTACCGTGTATGCAATATGAGGCTGTAATCTGATAGCTGTAATATATGAATATTTGCCACTTCTATTCATAGCTTCTGCCACAAGTTTTTCATTTGTGAATGATAATACTGTTTCCTGCTGGCAACTGTGTTCAATAAGATGAATTATGACAGGTGAAATATAATTGCATCATTAGTGAAAGTGACGCGACATGTGGCCAAGTATGGTTACCCATACTAGGAATTAGTGCTCTGCATTTAACCCATCCTAAGTGCACACACACAGCAGTGAACACACACACACCCGGAGCAGTGGGCAGTCATTTATGCTGCGGCGCCCGCTCAAGGGCACCTCAGTCGTGGTATTGAAGGTGGAAGAGAGTGCTGGTCCGACTCTCTAACCATTAGGCCCCGACTTCCCCATTATGTAGAGAAGCCATTACTTTACAGTTATAGTTGCCCTTTAATAGCTGACACATATGTAAATTCATATTTTCTGTATCTTTCTTTGTCATGTGTTGCCAAGTAACTAAATGGCCATTAATTTGAGTACACTGCATTTGCTTTAGTCTACTGCACATCTGTGATTCTCATAAATCTCAGCACACAATCTCAGAGGATGGTATGCACATTCAGGGCATGTACACAAATGACTGCACCTCTAAACACCCCTCTGTCAGGCTCCTGAAGTTTGCGGACGACACCACAGCCATCGGCCTCATCCAGGACGGTGAGGAGTCTGCTTACAGACAAGAAGTCGAGCAGCTGGCTGTCTGGTGCAGTCACAACAACCTGGAGCTCAACACGCTCAAAACAGTGGAGATGATTGTGAACTTCAGGAGAATCATCAGGACATATTGGTGCCCCCCTGCCTAACCTCCAAGAACTTTACACCTCCAGAGTGAGGAAAAGGGCTGATAAAATCACTCTGGACTCCACACACCCAGCACACTTCTTCTTTGAACTGTTGCCCTCTTTGAATAAGTTACTACTTCGCAAACATTAAAAAAATATGTTCTGTATAGTATAAATGAAATCCGGATTCATCATGGTGTTATTGTCATGTGACCTACCAATTTCAGCTGCGTTGCTTCACTGCTTTTCACAAATCCTCCTCTGTGGTCTGATGGGAGGTAATATGTGATTTCAGATTCAGCCCTTCCTAAACCTGTAGAAAAAGGAAAATCATGAATGAGATCGCCTTAATATCTCAGTTGTTTCTAGCCATGGAATTCAATGGAAAGAAACTTTAGGTCTCTTCTCCTGAGAAAAAGACCTCATTCATCTCTCATTTCATTTGTCTTTCTAGAGCTTCAGAAGAGACCTCAACAATGTCTCAAACTTTGCTCAGCTTTGCCACAATCTCAATATGAGCTAATTTACTGTATATTTCTAATATTCATAATTTTTCTACCAAATGATGTGAAATTTACAATCCACATATATTTTATAGCTCCATACTCTTAACTGTATTGTCTCATTCGTCTACTTCAGTAAATAAATTAAAATTTATTTTTATATTTAAAAATGTATATATTAATTTTTAAGTAATAAAAATTACTTTTTTAATCATTTAAACTAATAAAATACCTGTTAAATTGGCAAACCTATGAAAGAGAATCCAAATGTTTTTCATCTGGGAATTCATCTAGTTTGAGTTGATTTTTCCTTTCATGGCAGCTTGAAATGTGACTACATTTAGTTCTGTATTTTTTTATTAGCACCAGGTACTAATTTGTAATATCTACATCAACACTCACACAACCTGCAAGTAATAACACGGATCTAATGCTGTGCTTTTGTCAAGAGTACATGTGTGTGTGTGCTGTTAATAATTTATGTTGCCATACGGAGTGCTGCAAGCTAAAAGTGTTTTTATCTATATCTGTACCTGCGGTGGTGATTACTTTGACTGAACAGCAAATAATCTCCTGATATAAAGACGACGCCTGCGGGTGACTGAGTTAAGGGTTGCAACAAAAAGGAACTACGTTCAATAAAGATGCTGCCTTCCATGATTTCCAAGGATGTGAAGGTTATTTATTCAAGAACCTTTTAAACAAAACCCTTGTACTGTGTTCAGAATACAATACTAGCATTTTTTAATAGTAGCAGTATGTGTAGTAAACTATGCAGCAGACAGCAGTTTGCTAAAATTGTTGACACGTGCATGTTTAATTAATCAGAAAAAAAAGTTATTTAGTATTTTGATGAAATTTTGTGCAAAAAAAAATGTATTTACATTTGACAGTCTGATTGCATAAAAGCTGGTAAAAATCACAGTTGATATTGCTTTTGGCTTATTCACTACACAGTCATTCAAGCATTGTATTAACATATTATAGAAGATGATTGCAGTTATTTTTGGAGAGCTCTTTAAGCAACACACCCCAGGTGAAGAGGGTAAAATATATATATAATTGTACCTCCACAGTTGAATGATTCTTGATGATCTTTTGATGACTAATGATGACTTTTTTTCTCCATTTCTCTCACCAATGGATTTATGCTTCCTTTACACTGTCGCCTTTGGCTTGCTTAGTTGGGGACACTTTATTTCTGGCAATACTGTCGACTTGATTGCATAGATACTATTTTAACTGAATGGAGCTGGATGATGACAACACTGAATCGATGACCTGATAAAAAAAAATAAACACACTATTTTCCTGTTTAACACTGTAAAGCTGCTTTGACGCAATATGTATTGTATGAAGCGTTATTTAAATAAAGGTGACTTGACTTGATTCAGAGGGTTTTACTGAAGGGATTTTGGATCTCTCTATTTATTGCTCCATAAATCAGAAAATACTGTCAACAGCCATTAAAAACTACATTTGCACCATGTTTTAGGAATAAAATGTATAAAAACAGGTATATAACTGAACAAACTCCTGTGTAAAAAAACTTCAGAATATAGATAGGAATACAACTATAAGAGTGCTACTGTAAGTCCTACTGAAGCGGAAATTTCTGGCTCAGTGCAGGAGAAAAAAAATAGTTTTAAGAAAACAGCCTTTAAAAAAATTGTATTTGAAATCTACAGACACAAATATAGACAGAGGTAAATATAAATATCCAAATATAGATAGTTTTCTTTACACTAGACTTAAGAAAAGACATGTTATGGAAGCAAAAAAGCCCAAAACTAGTGTCTTGCCTTGAAACATGAAATACACATGTGTTTTTTCTCATCTACTCTAGAGATGTTCTTATACAGTGTGATCGATCACATGCCATTGAACTCTGGAGCGGGTGGAGAGCCCATAAAGCAAAGATGGCAGCATCTAGGTTGTATAGTTTTGGGGTTGTAAGAGCCAATGGCTATTGAAACATTTGCAGTGGATGCCCAGCATACTGCAGGAATAGTATAAGATTTTCCAAACATGCCATGCACACAGTAGCATGTTTAGGCATTACTATTGTTTACTACTGTCGAGTGTACGAGTGTTTACTATTGTCATTTTGCATTACTGACACACTATTTGCCTATTTAATACTGTAAAGTTGCTTTGACACAATCTGTATTGATAAAAGCGCTATATAAATAAAGGTGACTTGACTTGACTTGACATAACGCAAACCACGCAATTGCGTGGGGCCCTGTGGTCCAGGGGGGCCCCCGCGGAATGCAATTTCTACCGAGGGGGGCTTATTCTGGATGTGCCTGCCAGTCTCTATCACGAGCTGTCACTAAAGCAGGTGATTAGACAGAATTGCTTTTCCACACTGTCTGAGAGCTTTTTAAATGCATAGAGAATCGTCACACTTTTAAAGGTCAGCGGCAGCCGACACTTCAGTGTGACGATCAGAGGGGAAGATTTGTCATTGGGGAAAAAAAAAGTTAATCTGCCACATTGCTTGCTTTTTGAGTGCATATTGGGCTGTCAAAAATCAAATGCCTTTCTAATGAGTTCCTTTTCATTGAGACGTAGAAGTCGGATTGTTACGACCCAGATGGGACACAACACGAGAAGATTAAAGAAAACAAACAATTCTCAGATTTTGTGAATCATAACACCGAGTAGTGAAACAGGACTCCAATAAATAAAAATCAAAAGAATAAAACCAAATTAGAAGAAGAGGACATAAACTAAGTGGTAAAATTGTATTACTGCAGAGAGGAGAAGATTAAAAGGAGAAATTACAGTTAATTATAAAACGGATAGTTCCGGTCCTTGATTCTGATTGGTTGAGCCAAGTTCAAAGCGGTTGTAAATTACTCTACAAACATACACCTTTGTTTACATTTGTGTGTTGCTCTGCAACCACTTTGTTGGAACCACAACTGCTTCTGAGGAACTACATTGTTTAGCGGAAGAATAATGTTTTTATTAATATCATTACACTTTATTTGCTCTGTTTTATTTTGTGAAACCTTACTACATATATGGAATAACTGTTTTATAAAAGCAATAAGCCCCGTGAAGCCGTGGTTTACAGTGAATTTATAACAGCTAAGCTATACCTTAGCTGTTATAAATTCACTGTAAACCACAGCTTCTTGGGGCTTATTGCTTTACTCTATCGCAAACAGCATATAACAACACAAACATTCAGGCTTTATATTCCCCCAGCACAGCTGCTAATAATGATCACCACATTAGTCTGAATGAGGCAGGAAAAGGGCCACGTCAAAGAGGAACTGGAGATCAACAGCCAATCAACACTCACTACTACTACTCAAACTGATCTAGAGTCAGGTGTGCGTTAACCAGAAACCATTCAAAGGTTTTTTGTTTTGTTTTGTTTATTATAAAAAATTTATATCTTTATCGAGCAAAAGTTTCAGGTAAGCAAGATATTTACTTATTTAAAAATAAATACCTTTATACACATCAAATTAATCAAAAATGACAATAATGACATTTATAATGTCACACAAAATTTCTATTTTAAATAAATGCTGTTCTTTTGAACATATTGGAATGATATCTAAAGGATCGTGTGACACTGAAGACTGGAGTAATGGCTGCTGAAAATTCAGCTTTGCATCACAGAAATAAATTGTATTTTAAAATATATTCAAATAGAAAACAGTTATTTGAAGTTGTAATAATATTTCACAATAAATGCAGCCTTGGCGAGCATAAAAGTCTTCTTGCAAAAATAATAAAAAGTCCAGACCCCAAACTTTTGAACAGTAGTGTACCTATAAATATAAATAATTGTTATATTAAAATAAATGTTTGGGTACTAAATGGCATGCTGGCGATAACCACATAATCATTTCAACTTGTAAAGAAACCAAAACAAAACAACAACATTTTTTATATAAGAACACACTTAAAATGTAAGTCTATGGGGCAGGACATTTCAGAGGGTCTAAAAGCAGAAATGCGTTGCTAGTATTTTGTGAAAGCACTTATATTAATTCCTCTGTACAAAAATAAGCATAATTCGAGCTTTAAAGTCAAAATCATCCTTTTAGTGCTGGAACTATTGTTCTAGGTCGATGAACTTCTGGTTATGAGTTACTTTAGCGGCATGACAGGCATAAAAAAGTTATTGATTTTATCACATTTCAGCATGAAAAAAAGTTACTATATTTTTGAAACTGTGCCTTTTAAAGTCTCTTCTATTGCAATGTTTTGCTTCATAGACTTGCACTGCAAGTGCATTATAGTAAATTTTTGCTTGTTTTTGACAATTAAATACAAGTCCAAATCATTTTGTTTTGTATTCAACATGCCACAAGCTTAATAATTTTATTAAAAATAGTAATTTAAAAGCAGTGTTAGCTTTATACTAAGTGCCTACACTGGCTGTTTTTAAATGACAGCACATGTGAAGGCCTCTCGGCAGGGTTTTCTGACATTAGACCGAGTTAATGATGTGTGAACTGTCAGTGATTGTGCCCTGTAGTCCAGCGGTGCTGCTCTCTCACCATCCTTTAACAGTAGTAGGTCATTTTAATCACAAGATGTGGCGCTCGACTAACAGCCTCACATTTCACACGCCACACAGGAATACGCTTAGACAGCTTTATATAGATTCACAGTCTGCCAGTGCGCTCCAACACCCAGCACAGCGCTGAACAGTTGTGTGTTTTTTGACTTAAACACGCACCATACTCTAAAAATAGACCTTGACTTCATTTCTCTAATAAGCATATGCGTTTACACTCGGCTGGTGGAACAGCAGTGAATTAGAGGTCTTTTTGGAGTAATATCTTTATGGTGTCTGTTGGGCAATGATAGGGTGGGTGTGTTTTGCTCTGCTGAAGCTAAATGCCTCTGATGTCTACTCTTCATGTTGATGATTAGTCATTTTGGCTCACTTCCATTTTCAGCTCTAACTACCTTGGGACCATAACACTGTAACCATTAATGGATTTTTTAAATGAAAAGATGTTTATTATTTGAAATGATTCATATTACGCATCCCATTCTATCACATCCACTAGTAGATAACACACTTTAAAACATTAGCTCTGCACAGTCTAAAATCACATACATATTCTCTCTAGATTTCCAATGAGCCGTACTTTCTCAAATCATAATATATAGGGAATACTGGGGCTAGCTGTCACAAAGGCATATAATATCATTATCAGAATAATATAAATATAAATATGAACGTTTATGTGAAGTATACATTGCAATACAACAGTGCTGTTATTGTTAAAAAACTATTAAAAATAATTTGTATTAATTTAAATAAAGCTGAAATAAAATAAAATATAAATATTAGATGAAAAACTTAAATAAAAGAAAATTTATGCATTATGCATAATGCATTAAAATGCATTAGCATTCTTTTTATCTAAAGTTTTAGTAATTATGTTTTGTGCTTTTGTCATTTTTATTACTTTTATAAAAAATATTTCATATAGGCCTACATGTGTGTGTTCACATTTTGACAACTTACTCTATATAATGTGACAACATACCCCTTTATAGTAAACTATATATAATATATAGTATACTATATATAGCTCATACTGTATAATGAACTATAACTGAACAGTTTATAATAGTGCAAATTACAGCTTTTTATTACGGGGAAAAATTGCTTTTTATAGTCCAGCTCCAAGGTACGAAACTGACTCTCAAAAATCACCTCTCTACAAAAATGCATTAGATTAAAAAATTTAGGGACATAAGGAAGTGTTTATGTTGCTGTTGAAAGGTGTGTTTTTGTAGCGCCCGAGCCTGAGGGAAACTATGAAGCTCACGCAGCTCTGAAATCTTTCAGCAAACCACAAATTAATCAATGCTGCATTAATCTGTGCTCCCAGCACTCTGTTACAGTCGCTACTCGTGATGAGGTTTTACTCTTTCCTCTTGGAAGTAAGCCAGAGAAGGAAACGTGTCCTTCCTCAAACTGGCAGCAGCAGCTTGTTGTAAGAGCTGCAAGAGGAATTTGACATAATGTGCCAATCAGATTGGGAGAATATGAAGTTTCCTTTGGGCAGATATGACAGACTCTCTCCTGTCTCTGCTATAAGATATGGGCAGGACAATGTTGTCACTTCCTTTAATTTCAGAACGTTTTGCAGCAGGAACATCAATCACTTGGGACTCAATGACACATAGTGCTGGAATTCTCAGCGTTTGATTTGTCCATAATCCTTCCCAACAGACAGTGGAAAGGCTCTATGGAGTCTGTGTGGGAGAGCTAATACATTATTCATGACATTGCCCTTAAAGCGGGAGAAATGAATAGAGCATGACATGAAGTTTACACTAAAGGTTGAAGTTAATTTGTTTTGTGGTGTCCCAGGTGGTTTCTCCATTGCTGTTGTTGATCCAGCTAGTTGAAATTAAAGTTTGATCCATGGAAACCCAAAGGGCAATGCATTCTGTACTCAAGGCATGAATATTTACCCCCCAACCTGGCTCTGTAAGAGCAATTATTTATTTCTATTGGACTCTAGGGAGCGTAGAACAATATCTAAGTACATCCAAGTTGGAAATGAGCAACAGGAATTGGACAACTGCCAACTTATATAATGGGAGCATATCACTGATAATGAAAAAAGCAGTAACGAGTTGTGACGCGTGTCACAATGAAACATTATATGATGTATGAATGTGAACGATGTAACCACTAAAATTCCTTTAAGCCAACTCTTAAAAGAATAGTTAATTCCAAAATTAAAATTGTGTCATTATTTTTTGTTATAATGGTAATTATTAAATTAAATTAAATTTAAATTAAAGGTAATTTTTAAAGCAGATCTTTTCTATACAAATTACCGTTCATATCATTACATAGTGTTACAAAAAAGACAAAAACACACCATAAAAGTAGTTCATAATTCATCTCTTCTGAATTGTGTGAAAAAGAGAATAAAATTTCAAGTTATCAAGTTATCCTGAAAAAACACATACAAAAAATTATTATTTTTTTTACTAAATTTACAATAAAAAAATACCAGCTAATAAAATGTTAACTTTAAAAAAAATTAGCTTTTAGGAAATTGACAATTAATGAAACTGCATAAATGTAAAAGGTCAACAGAAATTGTAATTAACAGAATTTGAAAATATTCATTTTTTTTAATTCAGATGTTACCACATGCATCACATTTTTAGCTTACCTGACAAAAAAAAATTGTTTTATTCCAAATGAAAAGAAAGAAATGAAAGATGAATGCATGCAGTGTAGTTTAAGAGCACACCGCAGGCAGATCAGAACATCGTTCGAGTGTGTGCTGTTATCATCGGTTAATACATCACCTCCAGCTTTTCTGTCTGTTGCCATAGTAAACCCATTCTTCCATCAACCAAAACACATGCATAACAGAGACCCTTTCCACTTTTACCGCGAGCTTCAGCCGTCTCTATGGCAATGCCTGTTAGAAGGCACCTTTGATACTCTGAGTTATGTGCAGCAACTGCACGTAACAATGGCTGTGTTTAACATTCTAATCAGCAGAAATGGAGCATTGAGCAGTCACAAAGACAGCTCCCATATCTCATGCAAACACAAAGCCTCAGCAAACACTGCAGCGTACACTCCTGATTTAACTTACTGACACCGTCTGCACAGACAAGAGAGACAGAAAATACTGCAACATCTCATCTGCCTTTTATATATATATATATATATATATATATATATATATATGCTTGTCAAAACAGGAAGACAAAATCTATCTATATAGATAGATTATTGGAGTACATTTTACAGGAAAATACTATTTTAGTTTTTCTATCTCAAAATTTCTCATATAATGCATATAATGTTACTTGCTGTTTTCTTTGTGAAATTTACTAGCAATTTCTCAGTGAGAACTGTTTCTACAACAACTCCTTAAGGTTTACAGTGAAAGACCTGTACTCACATCTAATAAGAAGCCAAAATCCATAAAGAACCTCTTGCTTTTGTTCGCTCAGACTAGGAGCAATCACACTTTTCCAACTCAGTTGAACTAACACAAATCAAAAATCAAAGATAGCACAAAAAGTGTTACGACATCTTTCAGAAAAGTGTCAAGCCAAGTTGCACACTGTTTAATTGGAGGCAACTGGAGGCCCGACCTGAAAGACTTGAATGCATCGGCTAAAAGAAAGCACTCGATTGGACATGGAGGCAGAACATGGTGAACATTTTTCTTTAAGCTTTAAGCGCAGCTTCAAGACCTTGTGTGAGGATGTCACCTTCGTTATTGTAGGTCGATCCAGGAAATACTCATGAATACACTCAGAAACTTTCAAAAGACATTTAATTTAGGAGACTATTTTGTCATTTGATTCAATATGCCCTTGCATATTTAAAGAAAAACCAGCTATGGATCGAAGGCAAGACATCTAATTTACTGTTCAGATACTCCAATCTAGCTGACCGTTAACTTCAAAAGATGCGGCTCTGCATTCAAAGGATCCAGCGTTTTTCTCTGTTTGCCACTGGCTGCTTCTCTTAGAGTCCAGCGGTGAAAAACGTCATTAAAAATGTGGCCTTAGTTCAGAGGTCATTCTGGTGTCGTACATTCCTCTATGCGGCCAAATCATTATTTACTGCTGCAGCAGCGAATTGCTTCTTTCATCACAGGAAATAGATGCACATCAATAATGTCACATAATACCAGAGTATTATATGAGAATGTTATTTGAGAAGATCAAAATGACACCACTGCTTTCCACTTCTACAGTTTCACATAGGCCTTTTTATATCCCACAATACCCTAGCTCACTAAGTGCCATGGTGTTACCATATATATTTGAAGAAATTTGGAATACCATCTAATAAAATACCACAATATATGACTAAATGAATTATTCAATACCATAGTAAATGGCAAAATACCATGGTGTTACAGTACTTTTTTTAGTGTAATTATAGTGTTTTATCAAGCTGTACCGTCTTATTTTGGAAACTTTGAGTTAGTGTCTATAAATAACCTGGCAGATAAATGATGACGTAGTTTGGATCTGAGGGATGGTGCATATTCCCAGGTGTCAGTATCTTCTAGAACTGCAATGCATCTTGTGAATGTTTTAGTTAACGGTTTGCTAAAACATTAAAACCGATTTACTCACCAAGTGAAACAAACACTACTGTTCAAAGGTTTGAGGTCAGTAAGAATTTTTTGAAAGAAGTCTCCTATGCTCACCATGGCTGCATTTATTTTATCAAAAATACAGTTAAAAAAGTAGTATTGTGAAATATTATTACAATTTAAAACAACTGTTTTCTATTTGAATATATTTTCAAATGTATTGTTTTCCTGTGATGCAAAGCTGAATTTTCAGCATCATTACTCCAGTCTTCAGTGTCACATGATCCTTCAGAAATCATTCTAATATGCTGATTTGCTGTTCAAGAAACATTTTTTATATTATAAATGTTGAAAACAGTTGTGTTGCTTCCTATTTTTGCGGAAACATTTTTTTTTTTTCAGGACTCTGATGAATAGAATGTTCAAAAGAACTAATTTATTTGAAATTGAAATCTTTTGTAACATTATAAATGTCCTTTAATGTCACTTTTGATCAATTTAATGCATCCTTGCTGAATGAAAGACACATTCATCATTGCTGAAATGTTTTTCATCTGCTAATAGGTAATTTAATGCACAGCAGAGGGCCAAAACCAAGTAGACTGTATAAGTCGACATTTAAACTTTCCACCACAGTGAAAGTTCGTCGGAGCAATGAGTAATAATTTGTTAAATGTTGAAAAATGTTGCTAAGAAGAACATTATTTTGTGTATTTGGTGTAATGAAATGTGTTTATGCGGTTTAAGGTTCAAAAAACACATTATTTTCCACATAATGTACATTATTGTTTCTCCTCTATGCCCCGCCTTTCTGAAACGAGTCGATTTTTACAAAGCTCATCGGTCTGAAAAGCGAGGTGTGCCCTGATTGGCCAGCTATCCAGTGCGTTGTGATTGGCCGAATACCTCAAGCGTGTGACGGAAATGTTACGCCCCTTACCATATTGTGATGCCCTGTCCGGCCGGAGCGACGAGACAAAAACATTAAAACCCATTATAAACGAGGCATTTGTTGCATCCAGTGGGGACATAATTACTGATTATAATGACTTATACTGTCTTTTTACGCGTTGCGTCGCATTGCGCCGCATAAACATAAAACCATGTCTGCATTTGTGATCAGAGAAACGACAAACAACAAGCCCTACTCTACACTGCTCAAAACTCACGTTTGAATCACAGTGGCAAATCCTTTAAATATGAAAACGTACTTCTGTGAGACAGAACAGCCGGCATTGTAGTCTACTCTACCAGGATCAGGAAACAGTCCTCCATAAAATGCGCTGCACACATCTGAATATTTGGGTTGAAGTGTTCTGGAACAGTGTTGTAAATACAACTTAACCACTGATTTCTAGTCGTGTCCGAAGGCCAAACAAAGTATTTTCGCTTTCACAACGAAACACACAGTGTCTTCACAACATGGCGGCAGTGGTGGCAGCAACAATAACGTTACTCCTTCTTTCTTAGCATAAACATTTGGGCAGCGTTATGCAAATCTTCCCACACAGTGACGTAGACATGTGGGGGCGTGTTTAAACGAGGCGTTTTAGGAGGGCGTGGACGAGTCTTAACTTTTATAAAGAATATCTCTTTGGGTTTGAGACTTTAGTCTTTGCAACTTTAGGGATCTTATCTATTCACAAACAGCTTTAATCAAAAAACTTTAAATCGTATCATATGACCCCTTTAACAATGGCACCCTGTTGCTAAAATGTCCTTTCAGGCCATAGTCACTGTACTGTGCTGTATGTGTCTAATGATCTAGAAGTGGACAGTGAATTACAGTAAAAGAAAGAAGAAAGAAAAATCTGAAAGAAACAAAGAAATCCGTATTAGCAACAATAATAGCGATGCTTGCCTTATCAACTAATTTATTTAAATGAATGCATTTATTTATTTCAGCTCAGTTTTAGATTTTTCCCACAATAAAGACTGCTGAATCTTCTGCCTTATTTGTTGTTTTTCCACAGGCGGTGTTTTTCATACATGCTCCATGACAAATCATTTTGGGAGAGACTATGTGGGCGGTTAACCAGGCAACTGAAATTTCACACATGCCAAATACGATTACGATCAGTTGTGTTCTGCTAACATTACTGAGTGAGAATTAATCCACACTACACCTTTCAGCATTCTGCGTGTGTCTTACACAGTGTGAATGCAGTCGTACAGCCTTATTCTGAGTGTGTGGGTGTGAGAGTGTGTCAGTGTGTGGGTGTGAAGGACGTGAGGTGCAGAGTTCAATGCTAGGTTGATAAACCACTCCAGTACTGGGGAAAAGGGATTGTTTTCTATGCAGTGAACGCCTTGGTGAGGAATAGTTTTTCAGCACATGACAGAAGTAGATATTTATTCAAAAGTGTTGAATAAGTCTTATTTACTGAACTGGGTAGCGCAGACAGCAATTAAAGATCTGGGGTGGTAACCATAAGATTGTCAGCATGACCCACAACGCTGTATGTTATTGTTCAATAAAACTAAAACTATTAAAATTGTTTTAGTTAATTGAAATAATGCTGAAATAAAATGAAATATAAATATTACATGAACTTAAACTGAAAAAAACCTTAAAACTTAAAAAAACTGAAATGAAAATAAAAAATGTTGCCTTGTCTAGTATTAAAATTACAACTTGGACTGAAATACAAATAAATTAAAGTTAAATAAGAATATAAAAAAAAACAATAAAAATGTCAACCTGTATCAATGTTGTTATTGTTAAATAAAATTAAAACTATTAAAATTTGTTTTTGTTAATTGAAATAATGCTAAATAAAAATAATTGTAATATATATTAGATGAAAAACATACACTTAAATGAAAATTAGAAGTGTTGCCTTGGCAACTACCTGAAATAAAATAAATAGAAATAGAAGTACTAAAATTACTAAAACTGAAATTTAACAAATCTAAATAGGATTATTTAAAATAATAATAATATTAATAATAATAATAATAATAATAGAAAAATCACCAAATTAGCTTAAATTAAAATTAAAACAAAAAATGAAAATATAAAAAGTTAATAGTAAATAACACTAAAATAACATTGAATTGTATGCCACAAAAGACAACATTTTTATAATTAAAGTCAATGGGGTTCAATAATGTTTGGACACCAGCATTCTTAAAAATATCTTCTTTTGTGTTTTCCACAGAAAAAAAGAAATGCTTACATATGAAATAACATTAGTGTGCATAAATGATGGCAGAATATTAATTTGTGAGTAAACTATCCCTTAAACCACGTTCTCAAAGAAGTACTGGCCCTTTAACTAGACATGCTATGTTGCTTGAAGGTCACAGAAACACATTTATGGCAATAAATAAAGATCATAAATGGATAGTTCCAGCTCTAAATTCAATCTGGAAAGCGTAAACAGACCATAGTTAGACTAATGAACTATATCACTTGGTGAAGACACTAAATAAATTGAAGACGATAAATCGAATTATTTATTGCTATTGCTACTGCTTTATAAAAGCAGTAGGTTGTGAGGGGCCTGTGATTTTACTAGTTAAGGGGGTGTTCTGCTACACATGGTGCCTAACGACAACCCTTAACCATGATGAAATCACAGTAACACGTGGTCTCTTGTGGCTTATTGCTTTATTACATCCTCACAAGCCTGCTGTTTACAACATGCAAAGCTTATAGCTGGAGGGTTAATATAGAAGGCTTGTGCTGATTTGTCACAGATGTGCAAGAAAATTGTTCTTTACTACAAATAAACAAAACATGTTCCCCAACCTAAACAAGTAAATTACATTGAGAGACTATAAAGACAGAGTCTTAATCTTGTGCCTCTGGTTCTTTGTAAAACGCTCTCTGAGGACAGGTGAGTTATTTGCCACTGCTGGAAATGCAATTAGGGCTGCAGGGCTCAGCTATAAGTGTCAATCACTGCTGAACGATATTCCAAATATAGTGTGAGGTTAATGAACTAATGACAGGCTGAGCAACAAACATGGACTTCGGTTAATTATCCACATTTAATAGGAACGACATGATGGCAGAACCATCACTTTACAGCGGCATGTGCCACAACTATGTCTGTCATATCCTTCCAAAGACAATGTTGACTGTCTCAAGGAGCACCTTATGTTAATTATATTGACAGAGGTGCCAGTTTTTTCCAGACTGTTGCTGTCATCCTTTTGTATAGGAACAAGGCCTGGGTGTTTTTTTGTCTTTGTGCAGTGCATGACAGAAACTGTCAAAAGCCAGCTGATGATTCTATAAAACATCAGAGCCGAGTCAACTGAATATCATTCATACTACTCATATTCATACTATACAGAACATACTTTTAATGGTTGCAATGTAAGTTTCAAACCAAACTTACCAGACAGTATGCGATTTGGGACAAAGCTAATGACTTAAATTAGATGCTGACAGTGCAGTGCTATTTAAGCACATTTAGCACTTGGTTATTATGGATTGTGGCTGGTTATTTATTTAGATGCAGGATGTTGAAATACCAAATCAGTAATTACGCATTAGGCCTATATGTATTTTTAAGCTTATAAGACTGCATTGTTAGCTTAGCAACATACTAATGTCAAATTCTAATGAAATCAATAGAGCTGGAGGTAATGTACACTCACAAAACTCAAAAGACTGCAAGTTGAAACTATATAAAGAACATAACCATGTTGTTTCAGGGCAAATTACCTTGCAACAAACCTGCTCTGGTTGTAGTCCTAAAATCCGGAAGAGGATTAGCATATTCAACCCATCGGTTCCTTCTGGAATTTCCTAGAACAGTAAAATAATGTCTGTGGTTAATAATCAATGTGAAACAAGAAAATTTCACATTTTGTTTTACAAATTAAACACAACATAAACATGCTCCATGATGTGGAGGCAATAAAGTGCAATAAATTAAAGTGTGATTATCACGTTTATACCATGGTCACTCAACAGTAGTAACAAGTTGAAATTTGGGATGGATGGATACTTATCAGAATCAGAATCAGAAAGAGCTTTATTGCCAAGTGTGCTTACACAAACAATGAATTTTTATTGGTGACAGAAGCTTCCAGTATACAGATGTATGTATAGGTATATTGATACTGACGTGGTATCGAAAGTATTGATACTTTTATTTTTGCTTCAAAACAGAGTTTGTAATGCAGTAATTCTTCTAAGACCTGATTAAAACTTTTACTAAAGAAGATGCCTATGGATAAAATGAACAGTAGTTTCTCCAGATAAAAGATTGACTTCATAAATACCAAATGTAATAGAGCTGATTCAGTGGGGCGGAGTTATTCAGGCCCCCGGAGACTCGTTCAAAGACACACTGCTTACACTGCATTACTTAACAACAACGCTGCAATGTTTCAACGGATAACATATGGATTACATCAGCATTCCAAATACGGATCACATTAACATTCTGAGCCCAGTGCAGTCAAAAGAGGTGACAGATTAAAGGACAGGGAAGGTGGAAGGATTTTAATCGGGATAAATGGGAGGGAGGGACTGTCCGGCCTCTCTCTGTGCCTGGCAGTGAATGGACGCTGGCACTGTGTAATATATCATCCTTCATTTTATCTGCCTTTCCTCCTGTCCCATTTCTCTCCAACCCCGGTTCTGCCAAAATCACATCCTCACCGTTTTATTAAAATTCATGGAGTGTCACCTTTAATAAAATACACTCCGTGGTAAAGTACCTCATAAAGAGCTTGAAACCCAGCACTGGGTTACCGGCCCAGTTAAATGCAGTCAGAAAAGGGTGAGATATTGTTCAAGTTTTTCCACACTGGGCTTAACCCCGGGTTATCATCATTCTAAACCACACTTTAACCCCACACTTTAAACGAACGTTTACACTAGTAAATTAGAAGCGGGGTTAGCACCGCTTTTACACGGCGTTATGAAACCATTGCAATACCAAACATGTACAGTATGAAAATGCTAGATGATTAGCAACAGACACCCAATCACTGCCTCATATTCACGTTGGACCATCACGGAAATACTGGATGGAGTTGTATAAATAGTTGTTTCAGTGTTTGAGGGGAAGAATGTCAAAAGTCGACAGAAAAAAATGCATCAGGAGTGGAGAACACAACGTTTCATTCTTACCTTTATAGTCCATTCATAAAAAAATGTGATAGTACAGTTGTTGGCAATATATGCATGCGCAATGCTAAGGCCGTTATGTAAACAGGAGACATGCCGCGTTCGTCCAGTCAAAGGATACTAGGGCTTTTTTCACAATCACAAATAGTTAACTGGGTCATTTTAAACTCTGGGTAAAAGGATCCAGGTTTCTCCTGCTTCACATTTCAAAATGCTCATAATTCACACGAGGTTAACAATAAATCCTCGGTATTCATAAACACTCCGGTTACTAATGTAACCTCGGTTCCCTGAGATAAGGGAACGAGCATTGCATTAACAGGCTTATGGGGAAACTCCTGTTTACTCTGATACTGAAGCCTGATTTGTTCACGTTCATGTAACTGCACAAACAAATGGCGCTTCAACCCGGCAAAAGGGGAGGAGCCGACTGCTATATAAGTCAGCTCAGCGCCATTCGTCAGTGACAGCCATCGACACGCGTGCAGTCTTATAGCACGGCAGCTTATGCAACACTAGTTCCCTTATCTCAGGGAACCGAGGTTATGTTAGTAACTGGAGCATTCCCTATCGAACGGTCTCTCCCATTGCGTCAACATGCTTCCAATGGCGCCATGCTATAAGCAAGTGCAGAACTAAGCCGCTCTGCGAACCCAGCCCCTCACAGCGGGGATTAGGTGAATTAAGCAAACAAAATCCATGCCTGGAGGGCAGGGACATCTAAGCTGTAAAACCTCGTAAATGTTAACGGCGATGACCAGCCAGCGACCGCACAGATATCATCAATAGAAATCCCACTGGACCATGCCCTGGAAGAGGCCATCCCTCTGGTGGAGTGGGCACTCACCCTGATAGGAAACTGTAAGCCCTCTAAGGCATAAGCCAGGGCTATAGCATCAACTAGCGAGATAGTTACTGCTTCGTAACTGGCAGCCCTTTAGAGCAGCCTCCGAAGCATACAAAGAGTTGCTGAGTGCCGAAACAGGCCAGAGTGCTCAACGTACATTCTAAGAGCCTGAACTGAGCCATTCGTGGGCCAGGGCATCTCACTGATTCAAAAAGTAAACTGGGCAGTGAAATTTGTCTTCTGAGGTGAAGAGGTCTACCTCTGCCTTCCCGAATCATTTGAACCAATTGGGGATGTAGTCTCCATTCTCCTGGCACTACATTACCCTTGGACAGCATGTCCACTCCTTGGTTTAGTCTGCCCCGCACATGAACTGCTCTCAGTGAGAGGAGATTGCACTGTGCCCATAACAGGAGGCATCACGCCATCCTGTGAAGGGAGCGTGACCTGAGGCCGCCTTGATGATTTACAAAGGCTCCGGTACTGTGGACCAGAGAATGCGAGCATCGTTGTCCTGTACTGAAGTTTGAATAATGACTCTGAAACGAGGTGGCCTGCAAGCGAACTGGAGCGAGTAACCTTGTTCTGTGTTTTTTACAACCCAGCTTGACACATCCGGGATGGCTTTCCAAGCATTCCTGGAGCTGAATGGCAAGCGGTCTGAGTTTCTTGATTGACAGGTTTCCGCACGGGGGGAGGGAATTGACAGTCGAGGTAGTGAGAAGAGGAGAAATGCTCTTTTGAGTATGTAGGTCTGCTATCACAGCGGTAATTTTGTTGGGCACGCACTGAAGGGCGGGTCCACTTTGAACAGAGCTTCCATCGCCCACTAGGCTATGGCGAGCAGAAGCGAGCTTTCTTTGAGGGATGTACGGCCTCGGTGGGACATGACTCTTTCTTCTTCCTCTCTGCATATTGATCAGGATGGCTTTTGAGGCTCAGGATCCAGCGTCACTGGGGTCCTTGACGCTTGGGAAACGTGTACTTTTTCGCCGCCTGCAAGCGCTGTGCAAGTCCAGGCTCTTGTTTTGAAAGAGGCTCGGTCTTTGAGGGCGCAGCTTTAGCAGACTGCTGAGCAGATGGAGCCTTCTGGCGACTTGAAGCAGCCGCTCGGATCGCTTCGGTTTCTGAACTGGATCATTTCGGCAGGAAGTGACGCATGACCTGTGAAGACTTCTGAGCTGCTGTAAAGCGTTCGGCAAATCCGAACCAAACAAATCCCTTAGGAGAGTTGGGGAAGTCGACCCTGTCAGCGTCCCTGCTCTCCATTAAAGGGGTGGTTGATTGCGATTTCACTTTTTTAACGTTAGTTTGTGTGTAATGTTGCTGTTTGAGCATAAACAATATCTGCTAAGTTACGAAGTGGAAGGTTCAACGCAAACGGAGATATCGTCTTTTAAAATAATGGCAGTTTACTGCCAACAAAAATGGCTCGTAGGGACTACAACGAGTTACTACCCGGGTTCGTGACGTCACAAACCCTGATAAACCCCACCCCCGGGAACACGCAACAAAGGAGGCGAGGCCATGTTGCGCTGCTTTAGAGAAGAGGACTCTGCACACGCTCTGCATCTCTCGCTCTCATTCAGATCATCAGCTCAGCTCTGTTCGATTTATACACTTATTTTCACATAGCTATGAGAAGCGTTATACATGGACGCACATGCAGTTGCCGTACTGTATTAAAGCTTTAATCAGGATAAAACCGTATTATTAAAAGCTAACAGAAGAAGTATCATTCACAAATAACAGCGTATCTAAAAGTATGAGACAACAACAAACAAACATACCATTAAGAGCCATGCTTGCACAGGTTCTGCGCGATCCTCTTCACTAATATTCTCTGCGTCTCAATCGGGCTCAAATTGATAAGCAATATAGACGACGCCATTGTTTACAATACAAGCGGAGCACATGCCGCTGAGGTGAGGGGCGGGATGTTTAGATGCGCACCAGAGGCGGTTTAGCCAATCACAACACACTGGACTAGCTAACCAATCAGAGTCCATCGCGTATTTCTGAGGGAGGGGCTTCATAAAAGCAGGAAATGATCAGCGTGTTTATCAGAGAAGGGACAGAGTGGTGTGGAATAAAGGTAAATTATATAAAAATAATACCTTTTTTTTTTAAACACCATAAACACAATCAAGCCTAGAACAAAAGCAGTCAACCACCCCCTTAAATTTAGCCAAAGGCGGCGCTCCAGCACCACTAAGTTGGCCATGGCCTTGCTGATCGCCTGCACAGTGGCCTTTGTAGTGTGCAGAGCCAGGCCAGTCGCTGTGCGCAGCTCTTTAAAGGCATCAGGATTTGGGCCGCAGCATTCAGTCCCAGTGAGCACAGCCTCAGCGTGGGTGCTGCCCAGGCAAGCGACGCACTCACTGTGCCCGTCTGTGTCATGCATGGGTTCCCTGCATGAGCCACACTTGCAGCATGACATTTGCAACAACATCGCTGAAATTTGCTCAGAAATGTGTTCTTTTTAATCCACCGGATAGCTGCAGAGGAAGGCTCGCTCGGCGATCTTCCACTGCCAGGGGCTCTTCTACGGCGAGCAGCAGGCTGAGCTTCTTGCTTCGGTTTCTTGCTTCAAAGTCCAACATGGAGATGATCTTCGTCGCTGAAAGAGAAAAATTCTGATGAATGGCACTCTGAGCCGACTTATATTGCAGTCGGCTCCTCCCCTTTTGGCAGGTTGAAGTGCCATTTGTTCGTGCAGTTACACAAACGTAAACAAATCAGGCTTCAGTATCAGAGTAAACAGGAGTTTTACCATATGTTTGTTAACGCAACGGGAGAGACTGTTTAATAGGGAACTGACGTTTTCCACTGTGCATTCCTAAACCCCAGGTTAACGTTCTTATGTGCATATTTGCGGTGTTCATTGATTGGATGGAATGGAGTTTAATAACTTCGGCTAAAAAACAGTGCTAACCCCACTTCTAAATTACAAGTGTGAAACATTCCTTTACCCGGGGTTAAAACAAGGGTTTAAAATGAAGATAACCCGGGGATGAGCGCAGTGTGAAAAGCCCTACTGGCACAGCAAATATGCAAATAAGAATGTTAACCCAGGGTTTAAGAATGTACAGTGTGAAACATTGTTTATGAATACCCAGCATTAAATGTTAAACCCAGTTGAATTATGCACTGTGTGAAACGTGAATCACGATAATCCAGTATTCCCTTTGCCAGGAATGACCCAGGGTGAAATATTTCAAGTGTGAAAAGCCCTAATATGTTCTTAACACCCTGAATGGTTCTGACTTTGTGACAAAATTGACTCGGTATTGATCAGTGGACATGGAGAAGTGCTGCAGAACTCCAGCCACCTGCCAGACGGATGACCTTTGGGGGTAATTTGGAGTTATGGCCTTCATTACTGCTCAGTGGACATAGATACAAGCCCCTACAGCACAGAGTCATCTTGGTAATAGATAGTCAACACCAATGATGCAGCTTTTTGTGCATAAAAAAGGCAAAGACGTCAAACAAATTTGCCAAAGGATTTACTAAACTGACCCATAAGTCATAGGATTTGACATCGTCAAAAAATTCTACACTGGAAGAGGTGAGAAAAAGATGTGGTAATATGGTAATGGTATATCGTGCATCCCTAGATTAAAATCACTATTTGTAACAATATCTGTGCGCAGTTGCAGAAATACTTGACAATTCATTAATCCATTATTGCATGTAAATGCATGTATTTTATTTACATTTTACTAGGGATGCACCGATACCACTTTTTCCAGTACTCGCCCTATACCGATACTTTTATTTTTGGTACTTGCCGATACAGAGTACCGATACCAATATTTTCATTGCATTTGTAAATTTTTCAAATATTGGGTACAGAAACCAAAAGAGTATGTATAATGTTAGTTGGTTAACTTCATTTATCAAATAGATAGTCAAAACTAAATTTATTCAGACACCTTCAACATTTCTCACATTATCACAGTTTATTCGCTATAGTTTAGAAAATGGTAATAAAATATGACAAGAACTCAGAGTTAAACTGTGTCAGAACAAATTCAGCTTGATAATGTTAGATAACTTTGATAGAAAGGTATGTAATAGATTACAATCAACCAAAAATTATTCAGACAGCTGTTAGTATGACAGTATTTACACAACTATGAATACTTAGTCGGGCAGCCCTTAGCCTTAATGACAGCCTGTAGTCTCCTGGGCATGCTGTCA
>NW_015540918.1:72548-97413 GCF_001515605.1 Sinocyclocheilus anshuiensis
TTTGGGTATGATTTGTCACAGTTTACTTTATTTTGCTATCCTCACTTACATAAATGAACTATAGTGTCCTGCACGCACTATTAAAATAATATCAAAAATCGTATGAATAAATCAGGTCTCTGAATAAATTTTTGGTTTGACTGTATATCCTTCGGTTATTTTCACACTTAATTATGCCCATTAAAATGTATTTTACAAGTTTTTGTTACTTTCACTGTTCATTTTTTTGCTCTCTATAGGGCCTTTCGCACCGCTTTAGTTCCAGAACTAAATGTACAGTACTAAAGTACTGGGACGATTCTGCGCGAACTATTTCCCAGCACCATTTAAAGGGTTGCATTCGCACCGACAGTGTGTACTAAGAAGTGACGTAAGCCGGTCGACAGCGACGTCATTTGTATAAAGGACCATATTTATGTCTACCTGACTCAACCCAAGCTTTACAAGCCTTTCTAGCCTCAGCATGAAACTCTTTTACGTATTCATTCCAACCTGGCTTAGAGTTATACATCTTAGTCTTACGCAGAGACCTGCTTGAGATAAGAAGAGACTCCACAATGTTATCATACAAGAGACATAACTCAAAACCATGTTGCGGGTTCTTACAATTAATATCACAGCATATAGTCGTGTCTTTAGGTAAATCAATATTACTCAACAACATGTCAGACTTAAGACAATATACTTTAAGTTCCTCCTCAGTCAAATTTGACCAATCTAATTTCCCTACCTGCATGTTGTTACTCATAGACAAAAGTGTAGGTAAATTGCCCAGATTTATAGACATAGAAAAGGGCACATGATCAGTAGTGGCAAACTCATAATTAATTCTCATGGACTCTAAAGAATCATGTGCATCAGTTGTGCAGATGCAATGATCTAACCATGAGGTTGTATGCCATGCATCACTGATATACGTGTAACTTTTAGCAGGTAAATGTTCTTTACTGGAGAGGACCAGACCATTATCAGAGCAAAACTGAATTAAATGATTGGCAAATAAGGAGCTACCATCAGAAACATCCGCATTCATATCACCCACAATAAAAAAGCATGTGGTAGCATTATCTTGAATAAAGGACATAACACAAGCCTATTGATCTTCATTTAGATTAGTTTATCCCGAGCACCCACAAAGTTACTGCTCTTTTGTAAGCCTGCAGATGTAATGTCAGGCTCTGGGCGATGTTCTTGCAAGTCAGACCCCCCTTCTGATTCAAGGGCCACGCCGTCACTGTTTATTTACTCTAGGTTTACGAGCCTCAAAATAACGGCGAACATAAATCCCCGCCGGCCAAAGTTGTGGGGCATACATGTCTGCTATTTCATTACACTCAGCAGTAACATGAAACGAACTGAATCTGTTGCGGGTTGAATCAATCTTCCTACATGTAACCGGTTTACCCATTCTCTTAGTCAAATAGGAGCATAGCGTGTCAGCGTCAAGACTACGGGAAAATCTAGTTGCAAACACACTCACCAGCTTAGTTTTGACCACTGGAATGTTGCTCTCAGTACCGGTACCAATAATACCTATTTTCCTCCGCTGGTCCCGTTTCAAGCGAGCCGGCACAGCGGCGTTATTGGACTGCCCGGTAACGCTCGATGGCTTGTGATGCTTTCGTACCCCTTTCCTCACGACAGTGCTCCACGCTGGGGGCTGTAACAGAGGACTCGGGGCCTCTCCGCATGACTGGTGAGCACCTGCCGCCGAATCCCGCGGCTCTTCCTCCCGAGACGCGAACGCAGCACCAACCACCTGCGCCCGGCCAGGGGATCCACGGAACTTCTCAATAGCCGTCACCCGGCGATCCATGACTGCTGCAGCCACCCCCAAGTTCTCATTCACGCTTGCCTGAGCTTCCAGGGCCTCTCTCAAACTTGAAACTTCCCGACTCAGCTGTTCCACTCTACTGAGTAACGCCGAGGCGTCCATGTTACCAAATCCCACAGGCGGGAGTTCATCCAAATAGTGCGAAACAAACCTGGGGATCTTTTCACCGCACTCATTTAACACCTTCAGACAGTCCTTGATGTTATTAATGTCCTTCTGAGGGCCTTTATGCTTGATGCATCGTATTGTAGTCTTGCACATTTCAAACAACAGTCGCTTGGATTCCTTAATCCACTCAGATGAAAAATTGTTTGAGGCTAACAAGACAATTTCATCATTAGACAGTGTTCTCATTTTAACGACAATAAAGTTCAAAAACTCATCCTCCACTATCACTTTCCCATCATCTGTTTTCTAGATAAAAATCTCAGATTTCGTTCGAGAACACACAGCACCTCTAGCACGTACTACCGCACCGGCCGCCATTTTTTCATAAAAGGTATATCAAATCCCAGGTATATATTCATTGCATACATATACTTAGTAGTAAACATCCTTAACTCCATTCTGCTGTCTGTTGTTCTGTTGTCAGTGTTTCTTTGTCTGAATATGGCACTTATCACATGCTGCGTTTGGTATCGGGGCATTTTAACGAGTACAAGTACAGGAGCTCAGTATCGGGCCCGATACCGATACCAGTATCGGTATCGGTGCATCCCTACATTTTACTGACGTTAAGTCGAGGCTCACATCAAGCTCTTCTACATTGGCAAATGTCTTCTTCTGAAGTTGTTTAGTACATATTTAGTGCCTCCAGCCAAAGTGATGTGAACTGTTCAACCACACCACAACACCAGTCATATCTGCTTTAATTTAATAATTGCAAAGGAAAATAGCATCCAGAATGTGACTGGAGCAACAACCACTGACAGAAGCACTTTAGAGATAAGTCTTATCAACATGACATTAAAGCTGGAGCACTCAAGGAACAGAAGAGCTGAATGGAATGGTCAGTAGGATTAAACCACAACAACAACAAAAACACAAAAGAGACTTTTTAATATCTTAATAAACATGCTCATATTTGCTAAGTTTCCAAAGTCACCAAAAAGAAGTCTAGGTCTTAATATGAGCATTTCTTATCACATCTTTCAAAGCCCAAATGAATACTGTATACAGCTGGTACCTAAAAAATCTGAGAACATTTTTAATAAAAAAATTATTTTTTTTTATTTAATCTTTTATCTTTAATTTATTATTTCTGCTTGTATATTGTGCAAGAATATTGTTCCCAAAGAATTTTGGAGAAACACCTGAAACACAACATAAAATATGACTTAAAATAAAGCTGATTGAAAGCCAAAATTTAAATAATGGTAATAAGGGGCAACTTTTTTTCTCTGGGATTTGAAAAACTAATATTTTGCTCCAGCTGTGTTCTGATATATTTTGCTGCTGAAAAGAACCAGCATTTAAGGTATATGACATCATTGCATTGCTTCAAGAAAATCTATATGTGATTAATCAAAAAGCAATGTTTTAATAAAAGAGTGGTCCATTTCTACTCACCCAAACTTCCATAAGAATAGATGCTTCAGCATGAGGAACGGCCCTGATTTACCCTGAGATGGAGCTCTGTGAATGGAGGTTGCCATTAAGCAGACTTAAAAGGCAAGAAAATCAATTAGCATCGCTTGGAGAAAAGGACTGATCAATACTGAGAGAGAGAGAGAGAGAGAGAGAGAGAGAGAGAGAGAATGAACAATGCCAGATGCTTATTGTGTGTTTAAAGGGTGCGAGTGCTCTTACTTAGGGAACTACATCTATGTGTTCATGGAAGCTATTAGTGTGGCCAGTAACAATAGCATAATACTGTACTGTATGTGTGCAGTTATTTGTTGCATTATGTTGCATGTATTTGACGATATGACTGCTATAGTACATTCATGATAAATGCATTTCTGAACATTTTTTTTTTTTAAATGTGCAGTATACAGAAAAAAATTCCAATCTGCATATTTATGTTTTATGTATTCACAAATGGTCAAAAGTTATGAAAAATTACATTTTTTATTTTTTAGTTTTTTTTGTTTAATTGTAATAATATTTGACAATATTAATGTTTTACTGTATATTTGATCAAATATATGCAGCTTTTTGTAAGCATTAGCGATCGTTTGATTAGATGCTGTGTTTGAATAATATAAATGAATCTTGATTTAAGTTGATTTTTTATTTTTATTTTTTAAGCATAGTCCTCAATTAATTTTAGCTACATTTATGATTAAATTCAGATTAAGTCAGTGATCTGCAGTGTTTAATTGAGCAGAGATGCCACAGATTTCTGATTATATTTTGACATTTTACACAAATATGCCAAAACTGTTTATTTCTCATTATCTTCAGACTGGTAACAACATCCCCTTTCGCCTCCAGCTATTCCTCTCACACACAAAAGCACTAAATTAATCTAATATGCCTGCCACAACAATATTGCCACTGGTGCTTCCTATTGGTCAGTGGTTAATTCATTTGAAATTGCAATTGCTTAAAGCATTAATTTACTTCATTCCTTTGTAAATTAGTTTTTGTGTGTTTGTATAAACTGCCTGCGAGAGGTAAAATGAACGCAGATGGGAAGCTATTGAGGCTGTAGAGACACTGGATTATTCTGTCGTTATCAACTTGGGAGTCTCACACCAGCAGTTCAATTACATATGCAACTATTCTTAATTATGCAGGACAAAGGTTTATACTGTATATGAGCAAATGTTGTGTGTGCGTGTGTGTGTATGTATATACATATATATATATATATATATATATATGATTTTTTTATGATATATATTATTTATCTTATTTTATTATTTAATATAAAATATACATAAAACGATTACGGGAAGTCATTACTTTAAAAGCCCGTGTTCAATGAAACATCTGTACAACACAAAGGAATATTCCTCTCAGTGAACTTTGCTTTTCCAGCAGTTGCACACATAGAGTCATCTGACAGTGTTTCACAGAGGAACAAAAACATTTGCTCATTGACTAAAAACTGCACCTCTTATAATTCATTTCCAAGGATGACAGTTATTCAATAGCACAAAATTTAAACATGCATATTTACTCATCTCTTTTTCCCATTTGCTTTAATGGATTGCCTTTGACCAAATATCATTTAAATGTCATTATGATGCATTTCTTTTGCAGCATCTCTCCTTGCTCTCAAACCCCATAAGAAGAGTCAAAGGTAGTGTAAGTAAAAAAAAAAAGTTAATGTTTCCTTTCCAAACTTTGTCATCATTACAGTGTACCAATATATACAGGTAGGTTACTTTGGCCTTGACTAGAAAAAAAAAGCCTATTGAACATTCCCACATTTCCACCATTACTGCCCTGGGGGAAAAAATAAAGTCCATTTAAAACATGGTGATCTTTAGTGACAGCATGCCCCAATAGCAGGACATTTTGCCAAACTAAATGGGGCAAGTTGTCACATAGATGCACTAGGAACATGAACTCATAAAAGCATACAAACATATGCAACAAAGTTCACAAGAACTGCCATTTGTATAAATAAAGAAATATTTGGCAATCCGTTTTTTTTTGTGCTCTTTAATCATTACAATTTTTCCTTTTTGAAGATCCCATTCTCTTAATACTTTTTATTATTACCATTTTCCTCTTCTGTTCTTTTGTTTGACGTGTCATCTGCTGACTGAACACAAATGTTTCATGCCCAAGGGTGCACAAAAACCGACAGATCAAAGCAAACTTTATAATGAAATGTTTCCATCAGTCACTTTTAACCTGCCATTTACACGTTATTTAAAACATCCTCATCCTTTCATGAGTCTGAATACATTTTTTTCCCTAGAAACCTTTCCAACCGGTAACAATGACTGGCAAGTTAAACACAAAGATTTAGAGGTTTTAGACTATAATATTGAAATTTTACAGAAGACATTAGTATTGAAAATATGTTTTCAAGGTTTCCTTGCAGAGTTAAACTATTCAGTGCTTTGATTATTCCTAAAAAAAATGATATTGTTTAAAATGCATTATTTTTTTCCCAATAAAATGCATATCTTTAATTTGGGGAATGTGTGAATTGGCATTGAACTGTACACTGTAAAAATTAGTAAATAAGTAAATAAAATAAGGATTAATTTCACATTAAACGCAATGATAATTGCGTTTCTTTGTAATTATTTGTGAAATTTACTAGCAGTTTCTTACAGGCCATTTTTCCAGTGCATGTAAAAACGCTCTCAAAGTAAAATTAGTAATCATCTTTCAAAAGGCAATGAGAGAAATAAACATCTCAATACTTTTATTATTGCAGTTTTTGAAATTCATTTCTGCTTTGACCTACATCCTCCAATGAAACCAGGAGATATTCTGGGGCAATAAATTGCAACGTGATGGGATTTTGAACGAGGATGTTAATCAAAGTAAATATCAAGATTCTGTGCTCTGATAATGGTTTATAGCGCTACTCCATCATCTCTTCTAGCCTTCTGTTCACCTAGCAAACACTGACTCAGAGGGAAGTAGCAAGGCACTGAACTTTAATTAAAAATCCAGTCTTAATCCTAATGGAGTTGAGATGCTATAAATAGCAGCGTTTCGAAACTGACATCTTTTGCCGTCTTGCTCTTTTCGGTTAGAAGTCAGCAACATGGCAGTGGAGTTCCCGTTGCATTAAGTGGAAATCCCCATGGGCTTAATCACTTTTCCTGTGGCCCTCTAACATGCAAACGTCAGGATTTGTAGAAACTCAGATTTGTTATCTTTTCCGCTGCAATTACAGTTGCAATTTGCAAAGAGGAGAAACGGTTTCTTTGGATAAGCAGAACAATCTACACCCTGGTCGGGGTCAGGAAATTTCCTGCTTCTCTCAAATATGAAAACAATCAGCACGACCTGAACGTGAGCCTCACAGTTGTGGAACAAAGTGCCGTACGCGATCGTCAAAACACATTCTGGCGCAGAAACAAATCACCACTTACTGAGAGAAGACACAGACTTCAGAGAGAAAACAACAAATTGAAGCCACAAACCTCTGTGGGAAAGATGTCAGGGAACAGTGTTTTAACTGGCTCATGAATTATCCCCAGATATTGTATCAAATATCCTACAATCCATTTAGAGCAGGCCAGCTGTTGATCTGTCTGCATTAGGAAACAAAGTTAAATTATCTCTGCTTGAACCATCCACTTTCATTTTTCCTTTTCTCTTTGAATTACACACTTAAACACACTGCAATTCACTGCAATTGATTGCAGATTACTGGTTAAAGGCCCATTCACACCTTAGTCAGGTTACCACCATATTTAATTTTTGACAGGAAGGAAATTGAGTGCGTTAATGGATTGTACTGTTCAACAACATACCGAATGTTCTGCTAACGAAATTCTTACCGAAAAAACATTCAGTAGACAAAAACTCCAAAAAACAGTTTTGAGAGCACTTGCAAGCGACAGGAAGTAAGTGTGCAAGACTGTCCCAGGTCTTAAAAACACCAAAGTGCAGTGCCCTTAACACACTAAGGGCCCTATCATACACCCGGCGCAAGGCGCAGCAGAAGTATTTTTGCTAGTTTCAGCCCGACGCAGTTGTCATTTTCACGTCCTGCGTCTCGTTGTTTAAATAGCAAATGCTGAAACTAGCAAAAAACACTTGCGTCGCGCCTGGCGCCGCATTGCACCGGGTGTATGATAGGGCCCTATAAGTGTGTCCCATCAGGTAATGAAAGGTTCTACACACATTGTGGTCTTCATGCTCACTTGAACACTTGGGCCAAATAAAGGAAATACGTCATATAAGTAGTCAATTGGTCAAGTGCAAAGACCACAAGTGTGTGTATTTGGACAAGGCATTAGTTTCTCTGTGCTACAATCATTATAGTTGTGGTGTGGACTCTGCAATTTTTAGAAATTTAGAACGATTTAAAAAAAAAAAAAAGTTTTTTTTTACCAGTTATAATTATCATCCCTGGTGTGAACAGGCCATAAGGTGCTACTTCTAGAATAGGTTTGTCAATCGTTTTGGAGTCTGTTCGGTGACTGTGATTTCACCAAGTACAACATGTTCCTGGATCAACATCCTTGTTGATCCTGGAACAACATTCAAATCAACCAATCAGAACTGAGGGATAAGTTTACAGGAAATTGAGGGATAACTTTTCAGGAAATATCTGTTTTAGGCTTACCTAACAATCAGGGTTAGGTGCTTCTACTTCCTTGGTAATCAGCTATCATTTCACACTGTTTTTAGGAATAAATTATGGGTAGGGTTAGGTTTAGGGTAGGGATTGTGTTAAGTCTATATTTTTGGACAGTTATGTTCAACAAAAATGTTGATCCAGGAACATGTCTTACTTGGCAAAAGCACGGCGACCAGTCTGTTCATATGCACTCTGCTTATAAAAAAGGCTTGACAACCAAAGTCTATAATCGAGGTGACAAAATTCAGGGTCACAGTTGAATTTTGAGAGTGATTTTGGTTACGTGCTGATGAACTGAACCCCAGTTGGCAACTGGTTGTCAGTGTAATTGACGGGAATCACAGAAGCATGGTCTTTGCTGTCAATCACTGAAACTAGTGTCAATGTGTTGCTGTCAGTCAGGGTTTTCAACATCTCTTGCTTCATGGAAAAAGAAGAAGAGAGAGACCTCAGAGGTTTTAAACACTGAGATTGAAAAAAATAAAATCTTTAAATCCATAAAATGATGCTTCACCTAAAAATGAACATGAAGATGCCATCATTTATGAAAAATAAAATGCCTTAAGTCAATTCAAAGCTGTATGATTTTCCTTCTCCTGAAAAATACAAAACAATTTTTCAAAATGTCTCAATGAGCTAACGTTCTTCCAACAATAAATAAATAAAAGGAAGGAAGAAAGGAAGGAAATGAAAGGAAAGTAAAAATATCATACAGCTTTGGAACGACATGATGGTGAGAAAATGATGACAACATTTTCATTTCTTGGGTGAACCATTAGGCCTACTTTAAAGATGCAATACAAAGTGTAGATGTTTACTATAGTTATCTGTCAGAAATATTAGTGAAGGCAATCACAAGTTAGAAATTGGGAATAACTTTAGTTACCTGTCCATACAGAGAGTATTCAGTCCACTTGTGTGTGATGTTTTATGTACCTGACAATGTGGTCGGCAATCCCAAACACTGATTGTGAGAATAAGGATGCTCCTCAGGAGCCAAGAAACTCCTATAAGCTCAACACAAACCTTTATAACGACAAATGAGACCGTCATCTCTAGTCACGGTTACTACTCACTGAGTCCTACCACAGCACGGCTGGAGTGTGTTTGCTCTAATTACACGCAATACAAACTATTCCACAAGCTCTGGTGACTATGTGTCTGTTTACTCTACGCTTGCCTCTCTTGTGGTGGGGTCAGTAAATGTCACCATATTTTATTAATGTGTTATGAGAGTATGAACTGACAGTGTGTTCTCCTATTAGCTTGGATATTGTATTAATTAACTCAGACAGACCGAGACTCATTCAAGTCTTCTCAGACGCGCGACTGGACGCTGCGACTTCTGCAAGCTCCCGAGGAGCCAATTACAGGGTCATTTCAAACATAATAAAGAATAAATGAGTGGTTATTAGCTATTCTGCACTGAAATGAAATATCAGTGCCTGTTTACTTCTGATATTCAAATCAAATGTTGATGGATGTGAAAAATAAAACAGACTAATGCTTCAACTTAAGAGTTCAAGATGGACTCTTCACAAAGCCAGTAAGAACGTTTAGAAAACTATTCATTCGTTTTTTATTAGCATGCATATTACTAGCATATTGGCTGTTTATTAGTGCTTATAAAGCACATATTAATGCCTTCTGAATGACCATATTCTAGATCCCTTAAAGTAACACTCCACTATTTTTGAAAATAGGCTCATTTCCCAACTCCCCTAGAGTTAAACATCCAACACCTAAACATAAATACTACAACAGCTACCTTACTGTCAATAAGCAGCAAATTAGGAGTTTATTGAGGGAAAACTCATTTGATATTGAATATGTGTTCCTCAATCTAGTGTGTTACTGAAGTGTTTTAGTAATTCAAGTGTATTACTGCTTTGAGATTAACCACTGAAAACGAATATGAAGCAACAATCTCATGCTATATTTTGATTGACAGGCTTATAGAACAAAATATACAAAAAAAACAAAATAATAAAATGGGATGAAATAAAAAGTAATAAAAAATTCAATATTAAATTTATATTACATAAAAATAAATGAATACATAAATCTGAATGTTGAATAAATAAATAAACAATTGAATAGAAAAATAAATAATAAATAAGGAAATGAAATATGACCGAACATGAACATATTAATATAAAAGATAGATGGTGTAAAATAAATAAAACAAACTTTAATGTAAAAATAAATAAATAATAATAATAAATAAGATTTGAAAGCATAGAATAGAACAGAATAGAACGTTTTCTACTTAGATTGGGGAATTTTTGGAGTTCCTTCAAACCTGAGAACAGTTTGAGACGTTATGAATCTCTCGAGAAGACACATGAGATTATAGACTTTTATTTTCTACTTTTTATTTGATGTAATCTCAGAGAAGCATCTCATTTGTGATTTTTCTTACCTACAGATGCCTGTATCTCGTTGTGGAGCTCAGAACATTAATTCAGACTTGGGAATGTCAGGTTTTTCTCCAGTCTAAGTAGAAAACAGTCAAATGCAAGGCCGCTCAACTGATCAAACACCAAACCTGGGAGAGGCTTTCAGTGGATGTATAATGAGAACACAGGAATTTGCTTTGACTCATCAACATCTATCAAGTGTTCCACCAGAGAAGGATTAAGGTGTATCGTGATACACAACGTTAGATGGCTCGCTTTTGATTTCCAGCTTTAGAAGAAAGCAAGGCACATCTTTATCTTGGTCTGCATCTGCCTACTTGTTTTATGGGTCCATGTGAAAGACTGTGTTTATCCAGTGGGAATATTAATCCTGTGGGGATGTTTAATGTAGTTACTTTAAGCCATTTTGTGAATTTTAAATGGCTGTTTTTGAATCGTGAAAGAAACATGTTTGAGTGACAGCTCTAAATTGCCCAGTGATTAGTGCTGCGCTGTACTGGCTTCCTCAGATGCCCCGTCTAACTTATAAAGCTACCTGTAAAAGCTTTTGACATTCAAAATCAAAGTGGTTAAATGAATTTTAAAACAAAGTTATTAGTCAGTCCATTAGGAGTGCTGCGATTGTTTAATTGCTTAAATGAAAGTGAATTGCTAGATTTAAAGTCTCACATTAGTGCCTCACATTTTGGTGCACGCAGGCCGTGATGTGTAAGATTTGAATTGTACTCTATGCAAGTACATTTGGAAATGTGTCAGAATTAATAATGCACCACTTTTTTTAGTCCTGCCATACAGGGCACTATATATAAAACTAACATTAACACAGACTGTCTTCTTTTGCAGCCAGAGGTTTGTTACCACCCTAAAAACATACTTTAAATATGTAGAGTGCAACAGGGTGGCTTTGCAATGCGTTGGTCGTACTTGCTTGAAAGTATTGCAAGTATTGCAAGTAAAGAGTTTCTGGCTTTACTCTGAAGTCTTGGCCTGGTATCGCACACATGCTAGTAGACAGCTTGTGTAAATGTGCAGTGACTAAACTGGCTCTTTTTCCTCCTACTACTGTTCTGTATTGTGTAACAGATTTTCTGTGAGAACACTGATCTAATTTTCACACAGAGCTGATACTGAGCCAATAAACATGATGACTCTTAAAGAGCCTTTGAAATCAAGAGCAATTCAGAATTATGTTAATGAAGCTACAATCTCATTCTGTATTTTGATTTACAGGCTATAAAAATGACCAAATATGAGCATATAAAAAGTAATGATAGATGAGGTAGAATAAAGCTTTAATTAAAAGCATGTTTTAATAATTAAATAAACAAACAAACACACTGTAATATAAATAAATAAATAAATGTTTTTAGCCTTTCAAATCAAGAGTAATTCATTATGCTATATTTTGATTTATTTTTAAATATGAACATATAAAAAGTAAGATGGGGTTAAATGAAAGAATGTATTAAATTACCAAATTAATAAAACTGCATGTTTGGATAAATAAATAAATATTAAATTAAAAAAACATTTCAATGAAAGAAAGAAAGAAAGAAAGAAAGAAAGAAAGAAAGAAAGAAAGAAAGAAAGAAAGAAAGAAAGAAAGAAAGAAAGAAAGAAAGAAAGAAAGAAAGAAAGAAAGAAAGAAAGAAAGAAAGAAAGAAAGAAAAAGTTTTCTACTTAGAATGGGGAAAAAAACCTGTCATTCCCAAACCAGAATTTATGTTCCACAACAGGACACAGAGATCTGTAGAAGAGAAAAATGACAAAAAGCTTACTTTAATATCTCAACTGCTTCTCCTAGACAGCAATGAGAATAAATGGAGACTTTTGTAGTTTTGGTCTGACATTGTACACATAGTAGACAGGTTGTGTTTAAAATGTGCAATGTCTAAACCAGCGATTTTTCCATCCTACAACATGTCTCACACTGACATTTTTCCAAATATTACAGCATAATTCATGTGCTCGCTTACATGTGTGTTCCTGGTGAGATGAAGGTGAAACTACACACCTGGCAATTCAATCCAGCCAGGTGCTTGTATTAGGTGATGTAGGAGTCTGTTTCCTGCTCAAAAGACCAGCATGTTGTGTTTTTGGTGCTGGTCTACTTAAACAGCAGGTTGACTAGCCTGACCAGCTGTTGCACAGCATGCCAGTGCTGATCCACCATCTAGACCAGCACTAAGAAGCAATGAAATTGTAAGCTGTTGATGTCAGCTGGGTTGTTATGATGGAAGCTGTCTGGAGCTGATGAAGTTCAAGCTAATTTTTTTTTTAAGTTGACAGTTTAACATTTCTTGGTATTAAATACTGCCATGGGCTGTATCTTTCAAACCTACTTCTAATTAAATCATGACTCACTAGCTGTCTTCCTTCAAGATGTGCCGTAGGAGGAATTCAGTACTAGAGCATGTGACATTTTTTATAAATACACACGTACCACCTACTAAACAACAGTGTTGTATTGTGTAACAAATTTTCTGAGAACAGTGTTAAACTGAGACTAAGATTTAAAAAGGTGTGTACGTGCGTGTGTGTGCGTGTGTATATATATATTATTTTAGTTATTATATTTACTTTTTTATTTAATTATAATTTTGTATTTATTTTTTTATATTTTATTTGAGTAATTAATTCATTCTAATAACAAATTAGCAAGTAATATAAAATGTATATATATGAAATATACTACTTGAAATATATATTGTATAATTTTATTACAATATTTAATTATAATTACAAATTAGAACATATAGAAAGTAAGAGTATATTTATTATATTCATATATACAATTTTATTTATTGTTATTATTCGATTTGATTTCTTCGATATTGATTTTTTACATTTATATTATTTATTAATTTTACATGTATATGTGTGCTTGTGTGTCTGTTTAATTTTATTATTATTTATTTTTTAAATGATAAAAGCTGAAATGAAATTGAAAGGATTTAAAAAGTCAATCTAAAATGTTGCTGACGTGTCCTTAGTGGATTTAAGGACATTGCTATGTTGTTAGGGCGTTGCTAGGGTGTTTTTATGGGAGGTTGGTGGGTGGAATGACTAGTAAAAATGTTCACTTAGAAAAGAAAGAGCATACCTCTCCTTTAAAGGCTGGGTTGATTGTAAACGGTTGGCTCACAAAACGGCAAACTTCTCCCAAAACACCTGTATCACCTTCACTTCAACTTCTTGTTCTTTGATCTTTCTTGGCATACTGGTAACTCCTTTTCCTATTACCCATAATTCCATTTCCTGTCCTCATTCCCCACCCCCTGACCCTCCAGACTGTAGAACATAAAATCAAATGTTCCCGCAACCTCACTTCCTGACATTCATTGACATTTCCTCCAGGAAGCATCTGCTGGTCCCTCATGAAGCAGCCTGTCAGAAGGACAGAATAATACTGTTAGTCATGGGGCATTCAACACTGCATTAGTCCCATGTGAGCCCTTGAAAACACACACTGATGTCAATCAACACGCATTCAAATCTGACAGTGTTGAGTGTGACATGTAAACAGAGGTATAGAACTACTGTAAAATGCACTCCCAAATGCAATGAGCGGTGCTACTGGGAATTTTTTTCCCCCAGTTTGTTTTGTCAAAGAATCCTGTTACAGACACAATGAACAAGTAAAATACATGGGAAAAAGTCCTTGTTCAATGTTACACATATCTTTATGAGGGGATGCTAGGCTAGGCAGTTATGATGTTCCCAAGGTATTGAAACCTAAAACCTTCAAGGAGGCAATGGGTGTGGATCCACGATTGGATTTAACGGATCCTGTGCCAAGGAACATAGGTTTTTCCCATCAGTTTGAGCTCATCTATCAATCTGCTGTAGGAGTTTGCGTATTATGCGAGCATTAGTTTCACCAGCAACTGATTTTGATCATAGTTGTGATTGTTTTGCTTCGGCAGCACCACCACCCAAGAGGAAGTGAACGGCTGTATCAAGGCTGAACAGACTTCCTGTGCTTGTTGTCTTGGGAGGACCTCACAGGGGCAGCTAAGAAAGCAGACAGTTTCATTTAGTTCCAGTCAGCGTGCCGACATGGAGCTCTGGACGGGATTATATCTTGTGAGTCTCCTCAACATGGCACGTTGTTTGCCTGAATCGTCTTACACTGTTCATTTGAACCAACGCTCATTCGAACATGCTCAGAATTATTGCAAACCTGGAAGTTTCCTGACCAACATTCCAAATGAGAAGGAAATGGTGAAGATTCTGAAAACAATCTGGGATGTGAATAGCAAAACCGCCACGTCATTTTGGATTGGACTGAAGAAGGATAAAGGCATCTGTGTTGAACAGCATTTGCCTCTTAAAGGATTCTACTGGACGGTGGGCAGCAGCACTCAATCTGACGTTAAAACCTGGAAAACCGAACCTTCAGGTACTTGCGCAAATCTTCGCTGTGGGCTGCTTTCAGTGGAATACAGTGACTCTGGCACAAAAAGCAATGGGTTTGTGGATGCTGCCTGCAAACAGGAACATCCTTTCATTTGCAAACGAAACATCAAGGTGGCATGTCCTCGACCAGAAATACTCAACACACATGACATGATTGAGCCAATAAATGATCCGTATACACGTCAGATTGTTTGCCGTTCTGGTGCCAGGTTCAATCTGACATGCTCCAAAGATCTAGTTTGGACTCTGGTCGGCAACGAAAACATGAATATATCTCAACTCTGCCTAGAGTGCAGAAAAGGCTACAGGAAGGATGCGTCCGGAAACTGTGTGGATGTAAACGAATGTGAAGAATCGAATCCATGTAAGCACAAATGCCTGAACACAGAAGGCTCCTACAAATGTCTATGTTCGTACAGTAACGATGGCATTTGTAATGGACCATCAAAGCCGCCCACCACCAATCTGAAAAACAATGAATATTCAAACATAAACAGGGGCAAATCTGGGCTAACTCAGCCTACGTCTCTGCCTGATGATGAAGTCAGAATGAATGAGACAGTCATACGCATTGAGGAGAGCGCTGGAGACATTTCAAATATCGTAGTACATGTGATTATAGCTCTGTTGATTTTCATAGTGCTGCTGGTGATTGTGGCAGCCATCGTGAAAGGCTGCCTGAGCAGGAGATCCATAAAACTGGCCCGGAGGAAGGTGGAGGCTGTGGCTCTGAATGGATCCAGCTCCATGGAGAAGGTGAATGAAAAAGAGGAAACCTAAGTGGGAGAGACTGAGCAAATGTAAGATAATTCAATGTGACACATGCAGACTACAGAGGGTGCGTTTTGCAAGATATTCCTCTCTCAGAACATTTGGGTGTGAGTTCTGGAGTCACAAGAGTGCTGTGTAATTACTGCCTTTGAATTTCATTTGCCATTCCGTCTCACAGTTGAAATCAGGGTCTTTATGCCGATGTGGATTTGGAAATCCTATCTAGGTCACATCGACGGTAATTCGATTTTGCTTTTGTTTACTCTTTCATAGCTGATATTTAAATGCACCTAGGTGGCGATGTAAGAACTGTTGAAGATATTATGTTAATACTGCCATTGGATGTGTTTTCTAATGATATATTTATGCTATGTTTCACAAGTTTTAAACTTGTCTTTTTAACTGAAGAATAAGAATAAATAAAGAATAAATAAAGACGGGTGTTTAAGCTGCTGTACGCCGTGGTCGTTTCTTTGAGTACCACACGTAAATGTTTGTATTACCTGACAGATATCGCTGAAATAGGTGTCCTGGGAGATTATACTTGTTTCTGGAACTGCTTGTAAACAGCAAAAAGAAGAATCTGACCACTGACGCGTGGCTGGTGTGAGTTTAGTCAGGTTATTATTGTGCAGTTCCGTTTGGTGCCGCTTGAGGTGCTGAAATCACTTACAGCTGTTTTAAAGGCGCGCTCAGTCATTTTTGTTTATATGATTCTGGCCGATATGGCAGTAGACTTGAACTAATACTAATAATTATCAGTGTGATTGCAGTATCACGCAGATGTATTTTTAAATCATTTCAAATATATAATTTATTAACATATAGTAATATATCTATTTTTTAAAAAGTGCACCTTTAATAAAGAAAATAGAGTACGACTTAAGTATACATTTCACCTTTTGTCTAAAATGGGATCATGTCATAGTCCGTGAGTTTTTTTTTCTTTTTGATAATATTTCACAATTAAAAAGTACATAATACATAAATTATAATCATGAATGAATAAATAAACACATTGCGGGTGAAATAAATTACACTAAGGATAGCCATAAATCAGCTTTGTATTAGACATATTCCCTGCAGCAGCATAAACAGAAGTACAGCAGTCAATGGAAACGTTTCTCACAGGCTTCAGGTCAGATTTGATATCTCACCTTCACTATTAGGATTAGGTTTACAATCAAACACCTAACATTTAGGCTTCAGAACCGTCTTTTATAATTATTACAATATTTTCACTTGAAATATAATTGAAATTCAACCTGTGCCATATAAAAAAAGTGCAGACTCAAACATTTGCTTTGTTTTTGCATTTTTTTTAAAGAAATGTAACATAAAAAAAAATTCACTGACTAACATTGACAGAATCTACTCAAAACTTATGACTACTGCTGTGATGTAACATTTGCATACTGCACTGCGATTGGTCTTCTTTCTTGCATATATTTGCATACTTAATTTAGATGACTGTTTTGACAAGGCAAGGTGGTTCTGATTTCATTTCTGTACACAGAACCAAAACATAAAAACCGAAAACTGTAACACTATTTGATCCAGCTTTGCAAGCACTGCAAGCTTGCTTCGTAAAATACAAATCTAGTTTTACCACATAATGCACTGAGAGTGAATGGTTTCCCATTATTCCATTTCAAAATAAACAACCATTTGGCTGTGGATATTTCTTTTTTTATCTGAACCAACGTCACACATTTTACCCATATCGACACACTTTATAACAACTTTCATTAATAAGCCATTCAAAGCATTATATAAGCATAAAAAGTTCATGCACATTCATATAGGCAAAATTGCACATTAACTTTAGATTAAGCATTATATAATCTAATAATGGCATTAACGAAAGTTATTATGAAGTCTTACCAATACATCTCAACAAAAAAACACATACTGCAATGACAACAGATAACAAAACAAGTCTTTATGCTGTAATACCGAGTCCTACAGCGTTGTAGTTCTAGATGTGCAGGTGCCATTCCTGTACGTGCTGCCCGACTCCAGATTGTCCGGTTGAAAGTCATCCACACTGTATCCTCGACTCTTCAGAGCCGTGGCATAGTAATCTATGGGTTCCTCCGTGGCGTTATCCCACCACCGGAGGCATAAAATCCTCTGGAAGGAGCGTCTGAAGTTATCTGACAAGAATCCGTACAGGATGGGGTTGGCACAGCTGTTGGCATATCCCAAAATCACAGCCAGCTGACTGAGGGTGGCATTGTGCTGCTGGACGAACACGCTAACCAGCTGCACGATGTGAAAAGGCATCCAGCAGATCACAAACACCGTCACCACCATCATCACCATCAGCGTGATCTTCCTCTCGGACTTTTTGCGCTGCTGCCAGCCAGCTTTCAACGCGACCACCCGCATCTTCACTATGATGAGGATGTAGCACATGCATATGGCAATGACAGGGAAGAGAAAGCCCATCAGAAAGGCGTAGATCACAAATATAGCCATCCACCGACGCTCGGGCTCAGGCATCTGCATGTTGCAAGCCACCGATCCGTCAGAGTTGGGTGCAGTGGTGGAGAAGATGATGATGGGTAGGATGACGAGGATGGAGAACATCCAGACTCCTAAGTTGACCATTTTGGCGATGGTGGGTCTTCGGTACCGGGCTGCTTTGATGGGATGCACCACGGAGATGTAGCGATCGATACTCAACACAGTCAGACAATAGATGCTGGTGAACATGTTAATGGCATCAACACTTAAAACCAATCGACACAGGAAAGAACCAAAGGGCCAGTGATGAAGTAAAGAAGAGGTGACTAAGAAAGGCACACTCAACATGAGTAACTCATCCGCGATCGCCAAGTTCAAGATGTAGATGTTCGTCGCAGTTTTCATCTTGGCATACCTGAAGATCACATAAATCACCATCGAGTTCCCACAGAGTCCCACCAGACAGACTACGGAATAGATGAAGGAGATGAAGATCGCGCTGCTGCCGTGAAAATCCCCGTTATGCGTCTCGTTGCTGGAGAAGTTTAACAGATATAAACCATCCTCCAGGTACTTGATGGTGTCGTTGGGCAGCATTCCGACACAGTTTTGAGCCTTTCTATGGATTTGAAGAGTTTATAAATTAGAAGATGCGCGCATTGGTGCTGCGAGACTCCGGAAGGCGCATCCCGACGCTGCGGCGGTTTCAGCACCATGGACAGTTACTCCACATCCACATGCATCACATTCACATACGTCACACGTGCAACATCACGCCATCGGCTCCTAATGGTTTTGTGAGCGTGTCTGAGAAACAAAAATAGTTTCTTGACGGCATCTAGACCTTCATTTCAATGTCAAAACACATAAAAAAATTTCGATATCAAATAAAGCAATACATACAATGTTTCGTCTTTCTTGTTGTCTAAGTTAACTTAAAACAACACTCAGATAGCTTGATTTTTTTTTATTAGAAAGCTATATTTGTAACATATTAGTAACTTTTGCTCCTTTTTTTTTTGTTGTTGCTCTTTTTGCTTTGAATTTTAGACACCACCATCTTCTAATGACATCAACATCCTCAACATTGTCACAGGGCTGTTTAGAGCACCCTAGAAATAACTGTTTAATTCACATAGTATATGATCATATTCATTAGAAACCAAACCTATGCTATTGCAATGAGTTGCATGCAGTCACTCAGACTAGAGTACATGCTAAACAGGTAGGCTTAGTTTCCACACACAGTTGAGTTTAAAATTCATAGCTTTTCTTCATGCCCTTTCCCTCTAAAATTGAATAAAATATGTTGTTCATCCTAGACAAAGAAAGGGGTTTTACAAAAGGTCCACTGAACAAATGAAAAGCTCAGTATTTTGAATCTGGAGTCATTCAGTTGGCATCTTTTGTGACTGTTGCCATAGTCTTTATATAGTTTTCCTACAATGCACAATGCCTTATAATAACAACAAAGCACCAGTGAGTGTGAAGAGGAAGCTTATCTGTGCTTATTTCTGGCACCACCTAGTGATGAATGCAAAGCTAAAGAAAATAATCCAACTTCAGTTAAAACAAATGCTGTTTGAGGGGCTATATAGTTTAGTTAAAAATACCAGGTTTCTGATCCATACTACATTTAGATGCATCTCTGAATGTGTGTAGATGAACCTTTTTATGCAAAACAACAACAACAACAAAATCAAACATTGTATAACTTTGGTTAGCTTAATTTTCACTATTTAACAATATAATTCACTTAATATGAATACAATTTTAGAAAATGAAAATCCAAAATATTTAGGTTAAACTCTCAATCACTTCACTTATAAGGTTTTGCAGAACAGAGTACCAAATAAATAAATAAATAAGTAAATGGACGGACGGACGGACAGATGGACAGACAGACAGACAGACAGACAGACAGACAGACAGACAGATAGATAGATAGATAGATAGATAGATAGATAGATAGATAGATAGATAGATAGATAGATAGATAGATAGATAGATAATAGTAAACACATGTGTATGGAGCATGTTGCATCTAGTTCAGTTGATCAAAAGCTCTGGATAAAACATTTACATTTATTAATTTAGCAGGTGCTTTTATCCAAAGTTACAACAAAAACAATTTGTCATCCATTTAATGTGTAAGAAAATCTATAGCACATTATGTAGAGGAGACTACAGGTGCTGAGTTTTTGGTGGATGTCGCTTGAAAGTGTTTGAAAGATAAATCAAGTCTCAGACTAGGGGGCATTTTTCTAATTAAAGTTTGAACAATTTCAGTATGTTGTAACATGCCCACAATATTCTATTCGTTTAACAAGACAGCTGGTAAGACATGTCAGACCTAAATTACCATTTCCCACCTGAAATAATTTTACCCTCTTCAGTCCCAAGCCAAGACACTCCATCTCAAAATGCTCACACCTTGAAAACAGGATATAAGAATAGCAAAAACCTGAAACTCTTTTGTCAGAATTTGAGTGATACCTCATTTTTTCTCACAGATGGTGAACTGGAGAAGAGCCAGATCATTCAGCAGGTGTTTCTCTCTTTCCATCTAGTTAAGAGCAGTGTCTTTGCCTGGTGTCATATGAAGTGATCTGACTTCTTCAGGGCAAATATGATTTCAGCCATCAGGTAGATACAGCTGTCTGGCTCTGGCTGTTAGGCTGCTTATTAAAATACATTAATTAGTAAGACATTTGTTTTAATTTTAGTCAGTACATTTATTGTTTCACAACCAAACATTTTTATATTATTAAAAAATATAAAATTATTTATATTTTTATAAATGTATAAAAACAATTATCTTTATTTTATTATTTATAAAAATAATGATCTTTAATGAATAAATATAGCATTCTGGTTAGAGTCTGATCTAAACCCTAAGGGCCCTATCATACACCCGGCGCAATGCGGCACAAATGTTTTTGCTAGTTTCAGCCTGATGCTGTTCTCATTTTCCCGTCCTGCGCCGCGTTGTTTACATAGCAAATGCATTTGCGCCCATTTGTGCACCCATGGAGCGTGCTAGTCTAAAAAAGAGGTGTGTTCAGGCGCATTGCTGGCGCGTTGCTATTTTGAGGAACTGAAAATAGACTGCGCCATAGACCAACTCAAACCTGGTCTAAAGTCTGGCGCAATATTTTTTCTTTGTAATTTACAGAGCGCGTTAGTAATATGGGCCTATAGGCGGGTGCACAACACGCGTACACTTTGCTTATTACACACACAGGGATGCAACTGGCTTTTAAAGGTGATGGGAGATGAGACTCTGATTGGTTTATTGCACATTACACCCAAAAAACACCCATTACTCATTGAGAGAATAGGGACAACCTGTTTAGACCATGCGCCCCAGGCGCGCCGACCGTTTTCCCGTCGTTAAACTAGCAAAAGTGGATTCGGACATGCCCTGAGTGCACCTTCACCCTGCACTTTAGACCATGCACTTAGATCGTTAAAATAGAGCCCTAAATATTACACTGCTATTCTGATATACAGTGGGTATAGAAAATAATCACCCCCTTTACAATAATCACAATTTGTTGCTTTGTAGCCTGAAATGAAAATGGACACATTTTTTGTTTTAGCCAGCTGTATTTACTCAGTGCAACTTATAACATCCAAGTGAAAAATATAACACCAACATGTCAGGAAAAAAAATAAAAAAGCAGAATCACTGAGTTGGAAAAAGGATCACCCCCTTGTGTCAGTATTTTGTTGAACCACCTTTTGCTTTCATTACAGTCTTTAGTCTGTTGGGATATGTCTCTGTCTCTACTAACGTTGCACATCTAGACTTTGCAATATTTGCCCACTCTTCTTTGCAGAACTGTTCAAGTTCAGTTAAATTTGATGGCGAGCGTTTGTGGACTGCTGTCTTCAAGTCATTCCTCAGATTTTAAATGGGGTTTAAGTCTGGGCTCTGACTAGGCCATGCAAGGACATTCACCTTTTTTTCTCCTTCAACCACTGTGTGGTCAGTTTTGCTGTGTGCTTTGGGTAATTGTCATGTTGGAAGGTAAACCTTCTTCCCATAGACAACGTTCTGCCAGAGGGTGATGAAATATTTTATTTACCCTACAGAAAACAATTGAAGAAGTTACTTTGCTTGTTTGTGAAAGTTAGTTTGCCTCATATGTGAGCTGGGTGCATTTGAAGGCCTCAAGGCCAAACTGAGTGACTGTATAGGCCTGATTGAGTTTACAATTAAGTCATTTTTAGGAGGGGGTGATCCTTTTTCCATATCAGTGATTCTGTTTTTTTTTCTGACATGTTGGTGTTATATTTTTCACTTGGATGTTATAAGTTGCACTGAGTAAATACAGCTGGATAAAACAAAAACTGTGTCCATCTTCATTTCAGGCTGCAAAGCAACAAAATGTGATTATTTTAAAGGGGGTGATTCTTTTCTATACCCACTGTATAAATGTTAAATGTACAGATTCCACTCAAACTCGTGTGGGATAAAAAACATCTCTCTCCATTGATGATCATTCGAAAATGTAAATTGCAATTGCAAAAAAAATAAAAAAATCATTATAGTATAGTAGATGCTTCAACAGTGAACAAAAGCTGCCTGTCCATGAAGTGAAGATGGCAGCATCCAGGTTGTGTGCTTCTGAGCTGCATGAATCAGCCGACCATCCAAATGCTATTTAGATGAATGAGAAACTGCAGGTATTTTAGACCTCCTTGGCTGACAGAAAAGAAAAAGCAAAGCAGCTCTTATGCAGTCTATGCTGTCCATTTGAAAGTTTAAGGTCAGTAGGATTTTTTTTAAGGACACATTATATTGACCAAAAAGTGACCCAAAACATTTATAATGTTACAAAAGAGTTTATTTCAAATAAATGCATTTTTTTTTGTTAAGCTTTCTATTCATCAAAGAATCCTAAAACTATCACAATTTCCACAAAAAAACATTGATAATAATAAGAAATATTTCTTGAGCTGCAAATCAACATATTTGAATTATTTCTGAAGGATCATGTGATACTGAAGACTGTAGTAATGATGCTGGAAATTCAGCTTTGCATTACAGGAATAAATTACATTTTAAAATATTCAAATAGAAAATTATTATTTTGAACAGTAATATTTCACAATATTACTGTTTTTACTGTACTTTTTATCAAATGAATGCAGCCTTGGTGAGCAAAAGAAACTTTTTTCAGAAACATCTTACCAACAACAAACCATGTTTTAATAAGTTATGCCTGGCTTATTCACTCAAAATAAAATGTCATATATTAATTAACTTGAGGAATATTTTAAATGCAACGAAGCCTTTGCAACAAAAAGATGATGTTTTCTTACTGTATTTCAATTTAGCTACAAATTAATTTAGCATTCAATTCATTTAATACAAAAATATTAAAATAATACTACATTATTTAACATTTACTAACGATATTTTTCTGGTGTACAATAAGAAATAAAGAATAAAAACTAACTATGTTTTAATTTAATACAGAGGCTGGATGATGGAAAAACATAATCAAATTAAATTGTTGGTCTGGATCTTGATTTTTCACACATTTAATATTTTTTCATGTTTGTTTTTAACAAATTTAAACTGATTTCATGCAACAAAATGTTCAACAACTGTGTTGCATTAGCTAATTTTTATCAACTAAGAAGCAAAAATCTCATTTTGTTCATTCTCTGACCCTGAGCAGAATCTCGAGACCCGAAGCTCCACTGCGGTCCTCTAGTCATCCAGGGACTGCTCCATCCATCCCAGATGACTCCGAACATCAGCCCTCAGTTTATAGAGAAGAGCATCTCCAGGCTGCAGCATCAGAGCTTCAAGAAACACACACACGCACAGATATGTTAGAGCAAAATGTCACGCTCACCTTCCCCAGCATTTATCTATCAGTCTCCTGTTTACAGAGAAGAGTAGCATTATTTGTGTTGTCTTCACCACAACAGCTTTGCTCACAGTTAGTCTCTCAGCTTTATTCTTCTCACACAGAGACTGACGTTAATATTAGGCTACCATCACACAGTGCTTATTCTTGACTGAAACATCAGGCTGCGAGAGACAGTGAATAGGAGGACATCTACTTTTTAGTTCACACAAGAAGGACAATTTGTGAGCAATTTTCCGTCTGCATTTGCATAAACTACCATTGCTCGCCTGGTACCTTTACAGAAGTTGTTTTGCTTTAAAGCGCTCGCACATGTAAAGGCCTTGATTTGAGTGAGATAATGTAGAAAAACGTATTTTTAGGGCTTATAGGATACGCGTTCAATGTGTCTATTTATGGCTAACAAAATTAGATTGTTTGAAAGCGCACACTGGAATAGCAAGTGATTACTCCATTCACGGAGAACATACTTATTAGATACCGACCTGTTTCAGCCGCAGGCAGAGGGAATTGGGAATGGGCTCTAAGAAACTCTTTTTTCATATCAGAAATGTTTGCACATCCTTGCGTTCGACTTCATAAATATGCAGCCTGTCAAGAGGAAATCTATAACTGGTTTACACTGTAACCATAGCAACCACCTGTCTCTAGTTGTAGAGCAGTAAAGGGACATGGTTGCTGCATTTGTTTTCCTTCCGTGTCTTTTCCCCCCCAGCCAAACCTATCATGCTCTTGTCCTCTTGTGTGTGAAAGTGTGCTGATACCATTCATCTGCCACACACATACACACACACACACACACACACACACACACACACACACACACACAGTTTTA
>NW_015540918.1:97468-127188 GCF_001515605.1 Sinocyclocheilus anshuiensis
CACACACACAGTTTTAGGACTCTGAGTATTGTTCTACACTACAGCTTGTTAAGTTTAAGAACTGCCTATTTAGACAGGAACATTTTTTATATGCAGTTTAAGGACGGTTGTGAGGAAAATGATTAATTAAAATAAGGATCAAATAAAATTCCATGTGAATACTGAAAAATAGCAGATTGTAAAAATAATAAGCTCTGATTATTTTTAGATAAAAAAAACATATTACCAAATAAAAATGTTTGGGGTCAGTAATTAAAAAAAACAACAAATTAATACTTTTATTTAGCAGGGATGCATTAAATTGATCAAAAGTGACAGCAAAGGCATTTATAATGTTAGAAAAGATTCAAGAAAATACTGCTATTTTGAATTTTCTATACATCAAAGAATCCTGGGGAAAAAAATGTATCACAGTTTCCACAAAAATATTAAGCAGCAAAACTGCTTTAATCATTGATTAATGATTTGAAAAGTAAGTTTGTTGAGCAGCAAATTAGAATGATTTCTGAAGGATCATGTGACATTGAAGACTGGAGTAATGATGCTGAAAATTTTATTTGGGTTAAACTGTTCTGGAACAGTGTTGTAAATACAACTTGTACAACCAAATACAACCACTGATTTCTAGTCATGTCCTCTTTTGGAAGGCCAAACAAAGTTGTTTTGCTTTCACAATGAAACAGCGTCACACGGCTGCGTTGAGTGAGCGGAGGCCGGAGGCCTAGAGTCGGCGGATTCGATGAAGGAGCGTCCGGCGGGCTTGTGGCAACCACATATGACGACCCCGGGCTGGACTCCGCTTCATCCACGGTGAAAGCCGATCCGGCAAACCACAGCACAAAGTTGATGTATTTCCTCAGCGACCAGCACGGATCAGCTCTAGGCATGACGAAGCGTGGTTTTTAGGTAGGCGTGGTTGACTCTTAACTTTTATAAAGAATATCTTATTTGAGACTTTAGTCTTTGCAACTTTACAGATCTTCTTTATGCACCAAGAGCTTGTAACACTCCAAAGAGAAAGGAAAAATTTAAATCGCATCATATGACCCCTTTAACTAGTTGGTTATTAGCATGCCTATTATTAACATATTGGCTGTCTATTAGTACTTATGAAGCACATATTCTGCATGACCATATTCTACATCCCTAATTCAAACCAATACCTAACCTTAACAACTACCTTACTAACTATTATTAAGCAGCAAATTAGGAGTTTACTGAGGCAAAAGTCGTACTTAATGGTTTGTTATGAGCGAGAATTGGACCTTAAAAGTGTGACCTAAATTACATTTTAAAATATATTCAAATAGAAAATAATTATTTTAAATTGTAATAATATTTCACAATATTGCTGTTTTTACTGTATTTTTGACCAAATAAATTCAGCCTTGGTGAGCATAAGAGACTTTTTTCAAAAACATTAAACAATCTTACAGCTAACGATTTCAGTGTGCAGTTTGCATCAGATGGTCGATGAGTGGATTTGTGGGAGGTCTGACTACATGCTGTAAGAGACTGAGACTAGCACGTGTATCACTGTCTGGATTTGTTGAGGATAAAGACAACTTTGTTATCTTTTCCCCAACTCTACATTCATCATCTTGACAAAAGCCCTCCACAGAGATATCAGCCAGTATCATCAGATGTAATTAAGTGCAGACGACATCGAAAGTCGGCCTGATGTACAAATCTCCATGTAAAGCGATTAATCATTATTGGCATATTAATATCAGGATGTTTTGAAGTTGGAACATAATAACCTTTCTATATATATGCTAATGAAATCAAGAAACACAATATACTCTGTAGTCAGCTTTTGGCCTTGCTCTCTCATGACATGCTGTATGATGATTAATGTGACCTTCAGTATTCATAGGAGAATTAGTGATATCTGCGTACTACCAAATTAGTTGCTATAAGGTTATCATTCTCAAGCTTGAAATACAAAAAAAAAAAAAGATAATTAAAAACATAACCCTAAATAAATTATAAAAGTTGGTTAAGTTTTTGTCTCTACAAAGAATAAGAAATAGGGAAAAAATTACATGGAAAATGGTAATATGAATTCTTCATGCAAAAATCCTTAACTGACATATACCCTTACTCATCAAAAGTTTGTAATAATATTTTTTTGTTTGTTTGTTTCTTACAGAAGTCTCTTATGCTCACCAAGGCTGCATTAATTTGCTCAAAAATACAGTAAAAACAGGAATATTGTGAAATATTATTACAATTTAAAATAACTATTTTTTATTTGAATATACTTTATACTTCATAAAAATATTTCTGTGATGTAAAGCAGATTTTCCAGCATTAATTGAAATAGACATTGAAACAGAAATCTTTTGCAATATTATAGATGTCTTTAATGTCACATTTGATTAATTTAATGCATCCCTGCTAAATAAAAGTATTAATTTCTTGAGCAGCAAATCAGCATATTAGAATGATTTCTGAAGGATCATGTGACACTGAAATTTAGCTTTGAGCTTGCATCACAGGAATAAATGACATTTTAAAATGAATTAAAATAGAAAACAATTATTTTAAATTGTAATAATATTTCACAGTATTGCTGCTATTACAGTATTTTGATCAAATAAAGGCAGCACTGAGCATAAAGACTTCTTTCAAAAACAACAAAAAGATCATAATTATTCCAAACCTTTGACCGGTAGTGTATAAGTGGACTTCAGGGGACATAATGGTACTCAAATGTAGAATATTGTTCTTTTAATAAAATGTGGCAGTGAACACTAACACCTTGCGTAAGGTCCCTCTCGGCTGATTGGAACTGTCTGAGAGAGCAGTACAAGTTGGCTCTGTTATAGTAGACATGTGCAGACAGCATGTTGAGGCAGAAAGACTCACTGAAATCCTGCAGGGATGCTGGGACCTTCCGCAGCAGAGCGTGAGTGATGGCTCGGTTCAGGATGGCAGACTCATCTGAGGGATCCAGCTCAAAAGCTCGGCTGTAGTACTTACATGCCTGTGTCGCAGAAAAAATGAGACCCACTATATATCTCAGCAGCTCTCGTCTAGAGAGTCAGTAGTGAATTCCCTCTGGTTTTACCTGCTCAAACTGTCCATTGTAAAAGAAGAGGTTGGCAGCGTTGAAGTAAGCAAGGGCATATCCCGGGTTGAGGCTGAAAGCGGTCTGGTAGTTCTTCATGGCACTAGCTTTATCCCTCATTAACTGTTGGATCAGACCTCGGTTTGTAAAGAGCTGCTCTGCATGAGGGTTACACTAAAAAGGGCAAAGACAAGAGATATTATAGGAATAATTCACTAAAAAAATGAAAAATTCTGTTTCATTGCATGGAAAAGAGTGACCAAGACATATTCTGTAAAAAACATACTAACTAACTGAATAAATAAATATATTCTGTTAAAAAAAATTGGAGGTTGGTAAGATTTGTTAATGTTTTTGAAATAAGTCTCGTATGCTCACCAAGGTTGCAATTATTTAATCAAAAATACAATAAAGGCAGTAATATTGTAAAATATTACCACAATTTAAAATAATTGTTTTCTATTTGAACATATTTTAAATATAATTTATTCCTGTGATGCAAAGCTGAATTTTCAGCATCATTACTCCAGTCTTCAGTGTCACATGACCCTTCAGAAATCATTCTAATATGCTGATTTGCTGCTCAAGAAACATTTCTTATTATTATCAATGTTGAAAACAGCGCTGGTTTGTATTTTGTAGAAACTGTGATACATTTTTGTTCATAATAATAATTTCAGATAAACAGCATTTATTTGAAACAGAAACATTTTATAACCTTATAATTGATCACTTTTGATCAATTAAATTCATCCATGCTAAATAAAAGTATACATTTCTTTAAAAAATCTTCACTGACAACCTTTATAGCAGTGTTTATATCTTGCAGAGCTGCAAACATGTTGCCCATCTGTAGGCTGGTGACAGCTCTGCCTTCATACGCCGGCCAGCATTTAGGGTTCACCTCTACAGCCACAGTGAACTGATTCCAGGCTCTCTGGAAGAATCCCAAAACCTGCCATAGAGGACAAGATATCGACATGGATTAGTGGAAATCAATAGACTTGAGAGGCAACAGGCTGTAGAGACAGAGATAATGAGGGCCAGGATGAATACCAAAAGCAATCAGATACATCCTTGCTTGTTTCCTACTGTTGGCCGGATTTTTGTGGTTTGTCTCTGGGCATTGGCCTTTAGTACTTCTACATTTAATACACAAGAAAGGTTTCTTTTTAAAAAGAAAATTGAGCAACAAAGTCAGAGACAGTGCATAGAAACATACCAGACAAACAAAAGTCTTGAACAGAGAATGTAGAAATTAAGAATACCAAGGTTAACAAGGTTAAGATTTATATTTAGAATAGATCATTTCTTGTTTCCTACACTTCAAGCATTTAAAGAGACCACTTAAATTTTTGTAATGCAAAATATTTGAGTAGTTCTGTAATTGAGTAATTCTAAAATAACTAATGGTGTTGTCAAGAATTTATTGTCAGTTATGATTACTTTCTTGTGATTTAGTTTCCTTCCCATAACAGACATATTTTGGATGCACTGGTTGCCTGCTGAGATTATTATGTACATTACAGGACAACATTTTATAATAAAGTGATTTATGTATGACATGAAATCACAATAGGCAACAGATAGAACAGGACAAGATTTCAATTTCAGACTTGTCCATGCCATCCAGCATATTAATTGTTGAGTAGAGGATATTGTTGCAACTGAGAAGATACAAATATTGATGCCTTAAATACTGAAGCTTATTTCCAACACAGAATCAGAAAATAAAAAAGGTAATTGTGAATTTTTATCTCACAATTCTGACTTTCTTTTCCTCACAATTCTTAGTGAAAAAGTCTCGCAATTGCGAGATATAAGCTTGTTATTCTGAGAGGAAAAGTCGCAGATGCATTTTTTTTATTCTGTTGAGGAAACAAGCTTGTTTTGCCAATGAATACAAAAAAAAATAAAAAGCTAACTGTGACTTTTCACCACATAATTCTGACTTTTCTTCTCAAAAGTGCGAGTTCAAAATTCACAAAAAGACTTTTCTTCTCAGAATTGCAAGAAAAAATATTCAGAATTGTGAGATAAAAAGTTTTTTTTTTTTTTTTGTGGCAGAAATAAGCTTCCATACAAATACAGCTGCAACAAAAGCCATTTATAATACAGCAGTACTGTGCAAACTTTCTATGTTACCCATACAAAAAAAATCGCAAAAAAAAAATCTCTCTAATATCTCTGTTGGGTCCCCTAGCCATCAATGAGATTAAATAGAGACTGTTTAAATCTCCTGTTTCTTAGATGTTTCTACTGAGGGGGAAAAAAACAGTAATCTTGTATGTGTCTCCTTCTAAAGATTCAGAAGAGATCACAACTGTGCTCATTTTTGCCAGGATACAAAAGTCTGCTGTCAAAATTCAGTGACATTTCACATCAAATTCTCCCAAAACCAAATTATCAGAGGTAGTATGCTATCCACATTCATTTGAGCGTTTTTTTACATTTTTGTTTTAACATTTTTATTTCTCTGAAGGAAGATTAAGAAGGATGTGGATACTTAAATGAAGCATTTGGGAACTTCTCTAAGCTATGAAAAGTTAAACGTTATAAGTTATGCTATGAAAGATCAACCTGAGAGAAATAAGAAGCAAGACAATTATTTTTATGCTACCTGTAAGCTGTATGCCAGGCTAATGCGGGCACTTGAACAGAGTGGATTGAGATAGACTTGACTTGACTTGACTTGATAATCCATGAGAACATTGCCTCTACCCACATGGGAATCTTGCAAGAAGGGATCAAGTCTTAAAGCTTGGCTGTATGCATCCACAGCTTCCTGTAACTAGCCGAGGCTTGAAAACAGACAAAGTAAGTAGACTATTACACTCAGTGATGTGTCCTAATTCTGTTTGCACATGAATATTAGTTGTCTGCTTAATTATGAACTTTGCCTTGAACACTGTGTAAAAACGTCCTCTCTCTCTTGCTTTTGAACACTGAATTACAAGCTGTGCACCATTCCCAGTGTGAGCATTGAATTCACCCAGAAGTCACAGTTTAAAAAAGAAAAAAATACCCTTCAGTTATTGTGAAGAGCCATTTATTTGAAAGTGCTCCTTTTTAAGAAATGAAAATGTGCAAATGTCGACTTCTATGGATCTGAAAGCATTCTGTTCTTTTGTAAATGATAGTTCAGAGAGCAATGTGTCTCATCAGTGAGCTACTAAGATATTTCATATGATATAGTCCATGTAAAGAGATGAGAAGTCCTGTCTGTCATAGGCTGTTAATCTGATATAAGTCAGTCTGAGCACATTCTGGAAGCACAGCACAGTGTTGATCAATAAAAATAACAGATACGCTTTGAATGCACCAGTTAAATGTAGATTTGCACGATAAGCAGCACAGTTCACAGTGAGCTTATAACTATTCATAAATGTCATACAAGGTTTCAGGACACCATTAATAATGTAGTCTTTAGAGTGTTCTTCCACTCAAACTCATGCTTTCCATTAACTATCATCCAAAAGTTTGGGGTCAGTAAGTTTTTTCTTTTTTCTTTTGAACACTCTTATTCAGAAATGATGGATTAATCAAAAGTGACAGAAAAGACATTTATAATGTTACAAAAGATTTCTATTTCAAATAAATTCTTTTGAACTTTATATTCACCAAAGTATCCTGAAAATATGTTTCACGACTTAAACATAGTAAAAAAAAATATGAATACAACTTTGAATGGTAGTGTGTATATTCTAAGCTTCTTGTGGCAAAAGACATAATTACTCACAATTTATTTATAATTTCATAATTCAGGCATAATGTAGTTTTACATGTTTACCCTCTTAATAAACATGATTTTTCTTTTGCAGTTGTGTCTTTTTACAACTTTACATAAACAGGCATAATTTCATTTTTATTTTATTTATTTTTAAATAATTTTGTATTTTAACATGACAAACTCTTTTATTTTAAAGACTCAAGAAAAATAGATTTTCTATAATATAGATTGATACTATATGAATCACCTCTTTACAGTGGTGCATTCTGTATTTCACAATAAAAAGCAGAATGAAAACTCAACTAAATTCAATGAATTCCTAGTTCAAGAAATTCTCAGTGAATAAAATCACATGACCTGCCATGATGGTGTCTCAGAGGGCTAAAGCCTTGATCTTTTATTTTAATCACTAAAGCAGTTTAACATGCTGTAGAGCAGTTTTTATGACCCCACTGCTGAGTGAAAATGGTTCTCAGCTTAAGCATGGAAATTTAGCACTATGAAATGGTCAATCAATACGCAATAATAACTCAAAATAAATGCACATCTGTGGTGAATAACTCCCAGTGCATGATAAAGTATTACATCTTCTGGTTGTTTCTGTGCTGCAGCCTTAAAGTCCAACAACAAAACACAATCATTTTCACTAACATTATTTTCACTACTACTGCTTTTATAATAATGCTACTAAAGTCAACTTAACAAAAAATGACTCTGTTTACATTTAAATCGGTTCACATTATTCTAAAACTTTATTGTTATATTTAATGGCTACTCTGACATTCCAATCAATTCCCAAGGGATAAACTTACGTTACAACATTTTTTTTATCTCCAAAATACTTTACGTCAACTTATGGACGTAAAACTATGTTGTAAATGACATTTCATGTTGGCTTTGAAAACAAGAATAGAGAAATATGAAAAACCTCACTATGAATCAAACATCATGATGAATATGCTTTCAAAATCCTTGAGACAAACGCATTACAGGTCTGATGCAATCAATGCTTCTTATTTTCTTTCTTTATAACTGTGGCCTACCTGAAGGGCACTGTCATAGTCATTCAGCTCCACATAGAGAAGGCCACTGTTTATCAACACTTTCAGCTCAAGCTCCGTCTTACAGCCCAAGAGCAGCGTAGTGCTGTAGTCTCTGAGAGCCTTGAAGATTAAAGAGAAATAATGCAGAGGAAGAGAACAACTATGCATTAAAATGCAAATGCAGAAGTGCAATTGTTATGAAAAATCATCCTGCATACGTCCTTGTATACGTTTCTGTATATATGATCCTGCATGCATTGCTGATTTGAAAAAGCGGATGCAAAGCGGGGAAATTAAAAGAAACGTCACCAGCTCATAATCCCGCAGCTCATGAAAACATACGCCGCGGTTGTAGTAAGCAAATGAACAGGCACTGTCCAATTGGATCGCCATTGTCAGATCCTCCACTGCACTCTTGTATGCCTAAAACAAGATAAGTGCTCAGCATTTCTCTCGAATATCATAGAGCGTATCAGCCTCAAGTGACAGGTAATTATGCTCAAAACTGTGCTATTTTTTTACTGACTTTCAAATTTCAATTTAAGAGCTCTTTTATACAAGTATGCTCTGACACTCTTGGGCTGGATCCTGATAGCTTCATTACAGTCGAGTCCAGCCTTTGCATATCGTCCTTGAGCCCCATAAAGGGCAGCTCGGCTTAGATGCACCTTGAAAAAAAAATGAAAAACATGTTTTAAATCTGAACCTAATGTTCAGACAGACCATGCACTGATCTAGAATCAAGGTGTACCTGATAGAGGTTAAAGTGGAGTCTTGTAGATGCACGCGGCACAGTCCGCACACCAGTGGTGAGCCTCAGCATGGTCTAGGTTCATGTTCACAGCGCTGTTAAAAGCATCCAAAGCCTGGAGGAGGAGAGAGTCTTCACTCTGCTGTATTAAAAAAAGGTGATGAGAGAATAGGGACAGATATGGTTGTGTTTCCATCTGTTTGGATTTTAACTATCACATCTTATGAACGTAATAAAATGCTACATCCTTTTTATCGTTTATTGAACCACAAATAATGATATTCAGAAACATGTTTTAAAAAAGTGAAGAGGGTACATTTTTAATTGGTTTAATGTTGACTTTATTATTCAATTAATTACTTGTAACAAAAGCATTTGTTTCATGTTGCATATGCCAATAAGACAGAAGACCTCCGCAGCCTCTTTTGAAGTATTGAGTTTAGTTTTATTGGTACCAAGAAGTGACAGGGCATTTCTGAAACTCTCCACCGCTTCCTGTGTATGACACAATATAAACCATGGAAAACTTGCAGCATTAATAGGTCATAATACTGCCTACGAACAGACAAAAAGATGCTTTATAAGAGGTAATGAAATGTACAGAATGCTGACAGAAAGCAGACTTATCCATTGCATTCAAGGTATACATTTTATAAGTTATATCCATGCATTTCCTGGGAATCAAACCCATGACCTTGGCGTTGCTAGCGCCATGCTCAAATGTTTGAACTATAGTAGTAATACGGTTTCTCATTAAATTCTAAATGAGACAGCAAGACAGCAAGATGGTTGAACAATGGTTCAGCAAGACAAAACATAAAAATAGCCATTGCACACACACCTGAAAGCATATTTCATTTAAATTCTGTATTAATGTGCCAAGTTGCGATAAAATAAAAAAACTTTGAATGTAACAAACTACATTAAAACATAGTGTGATTTTTTTTCATTAAATATTTTTTTTTATTTAAAACAAAAATTAAGATCATACTATCGAAAAATAATCTGCTGTGTACACTACTGTTCAAAAGTTTGGTAAAAATTTTTTATAATAAATTAATACTTTTATTCAACAAAGATGCATTAAACTGATCAAAAGTGACAACAGTGCATATATTTTGGTATAATTTATGTTTTATAAAAAATGTATAAAATACATATTTTATGAAAAAAAAAAAAAATCACACACAAATTTTAAGCAGCACAATAGATTTCAACATTGATAATAAAAAGAAATGTTTCTTGAGCAGCAAATCAGCATATTAGATCGTGTGACACTGAAGACTGGAGTAATGATGCGGAAAATTCAGCTTTGATCACAGCAATAAATTAAATATTAAAATATATTAAAATAGAAAACAGCTATTTTAAATTGTAATAATATTTCACAATATTACTGTTTTACAGTATTTTTGATACAAAAAAGATTCAAAATCAAATGTTTGAACAGTAGTAACTGTAAAAACTCTAATGCACAGCCTCTAGTTTATCACTTTGGTGTATTTCTAAAACTGCTGAAAAAAGTAATACTAATAATGACTTGTTTGTGTTGGTGTCTTTGGAGAAGTCTGTTTGGTGTTTTGCCGGCTTAGTTCTGCCAGACAGAGCTTGACTAAGATACACCCTGCATGAGTCTCAGACTCACTGTGAACCTGTTCTCCCTCATCAGCGTCCTCCCGAGAAGAATGAGGTGTGGAGGAGAAGTACACATATCGACCGCTTTCTCGAGACAGGCGATGGCATTGGCATCGTTCCCCAGGAACGACTGGACGACAGCTTGCTGGACCGGTGATAAACCCAGAACTGTGACAGAAAGGAGGAGAGGTTTACAGCTGGGTCTAGTTGTTGTTATGGCAACATAAACCACATTTTCCTGCAAGGTTTACTTCACCTTCAGTTGGGCCAGGTGGCCTAACAAAATTTAATGATGCTCATTAAAAGATGGGCAGCGATAAGGGCTGAGATATTTCAGGAACTGAAAGTATGCTTGCAATTTGCTGGAGAATAAAATTAAACCTGTTTTCATTTCTGCTGCGTACCGTATACAGAGGGTAGCCAGGTCAAACTGTTTCATTTCATACAAGTACTTCCCTCTAAAAACAGGACACAAAAATTGAAAGAACTTTTCTCTATAGCAGAGATTCACCAATTAAAAACAATAAGGGTTTTTTTTTATAGCCTGTTGTCATGGACTTAAGTCAAGGTTAGATTTTTAAATTAAGACAAATGAGGGACAGGAGTAAATTCCTTTCAGCAGGTTGCACTGGTTTAAGGTTTTAGATCATGTCTAATTTCCACAGCCCATGGTTTCCTTTATTTTTTTTATAACAAATTTTTTTTCAACTGGAATTTCGGGAAGACATTCTCAATTAACAGTAAGACCTATTGAACTAACTGTACTTCTATCTTTCACAGTCTTGTGTCAGAATAAATATGGCGGTACTCTGAATCTGGTCCATAGAGGAAGCATTTTAGGTTTTTATCTCCTAAGAATCACACAGCAACTCAAGAATTAGAAAATAATAAAAGAATCAAGAACATGCAAATTTGTACGTTCAAATAACCTCATGATGTGCAGATCATTAGCGTCTGGCTTTATATGTATGGCTCGAGTCAAATCCTTCACCGCTCTAAACAGATCACTGTTTAGTTAGTTTTATAAAAATCTACATTAAAATAATAAAATATTTAATAAAATAATAAAAAATCTCAAATGAACACGGACAAGACATGCCATTATCCATAGTATTAATTTGAAAATTAAAAATGAAATAATCAGTTATAACTGATGAGTCCAAGTGGTTAAATGACCAAAGGAAATAGGACCAAAAGAAAAGCATAGTCAAATAAAATCACCAAATGCTTTTTTTTAAATGATCACAGACATATATTTAAAAATATATACATAAATGTAGCAAAACATATTTATAACAATTAATATTAAATACATCTAACAATAAATTTTGCTGGATTTATATGTATATATATTTTAAATTCTTTATATTTACTTAAATTTACTTTAAGTAATTTAAATATTTCAGTATTTCCCCTGCAAGTGAAATTGTAAGTGTGGTTGTTTAGAAAAGTAATAACACACCTCCTCAACAAGCCGCATGATTTAAAGTATTATTTATTACTGTAGCACAAACAGGGTTTGGGGTTTCTTTAAATTGCTAACCACAACTATAGATCTTAGTCGGCTTAGATGCCATATTGAATTTAACAGATGAAAATGAGGCTGTGAGGGATACACTTAAAGTCTTTACAATGTAATTTTCATGTAATTTTCACAATTCACAACTTTCAGAACTGTTTTATGTAGTTTTTATCAACTTTTTTTTTCTGAAAAGATATTTTGTCAGCTGATCAATCATTTTGTTGTTAAACAACAGTACAGTCTGTTGAATGCACTGTACTTCTATTCCTCAAAGCCTCGTTTTCATTCTTGCCAAAAATGAAATATGGTGATACCCTGATTAAGATCTATACACAATGGTAAGTTTTATTTTAAATACATTGATAACACATTCCTTCATCTTTTTATGTGGCACTCCAAATCATCCATATAACATTCGCTTACGTTGTAGTAGGCTCTGGCCCGGCATACGTAGGCTTTTACATAGGTGGGATCCTCCTTCCGTCCTTTACTGAACTTTTTGATAGCCTCATAATGTCGGTCCATATTCAGCATACAGATCAGTCCCAAACTGACGTGGGCAACAGCCGCAAATCTGCTGTGACTTTAGAGAGGTGCACACAGAGAGAAGAGATGATGACTCAGATACGATTTCATTGATTTGAAATAAGCTGCTCAGAGACTCTGTGTCACTTTTTACCAAGAATAGATTTTTGAAAAGTAACTTTCAAAGAGTTTCATGCTTCAATAAATGTATCATCAACTACGGCCTTCTGCACTGGTGCAACAAAAGAAAATGAAGGTCTTTTTGTCACAGAGTGGAGGAGGCTGGGACATCACCTGTCAAGTTTGATCACAGCTTCAAAGTCAGCCATAGCCTGCTGCCAGCGCCGAAGCGTCATGTAGACCAGACCGCGATGTAGGAATGCGCTCAGGTTTTCTGCACTGTCATCGATGAGAACTATAACACACACACATATACAGATAAATCATGGCTAATGAGAGGATCTGGCTTTGAAAGCATGTGATTTTACTTCTCAGCACATGCATATGCTCTCTGAGGATCTCCAATGTACCACTTTCATTATCTGTGTCTGGAACAAGTTGCAGTGTAGTTATTGTAATACAGTAGCTCAGAGTGCTGACATGAGCACTGTATGGCTCTACACAAAAGATCAAATTGATTTCTGCATTACTGCTTTACGTATCTAATTAATTACTGCAATACAGCATTAAATAGTTATCAGGAGTTGGCCATTGAGAATTAATACAGGAATTATCAATATTAAATCTAATTTACATTTACAAATGGCAAAAACAAATTCTGCTGATTTGCAAAAAAGGCCTAATGTTACCTATTTTGATGGTGCTGTGTTAAAAAAAAATCGACAAACATTTTCCATCACATACAGCTTTTTTTCACAAAATAAGAATGATTGTTCAAGTTAGCAGCTTCAAGTTGTCAGCTTTGATGCACTTATAAAAATAACAAAAGCAGTCAAAAGTTTTTTTAATTACACAAAGAAGTATTTAAAATCTATTATTTAACTTACAATCTGCAAGAAAAAAAGGGTTCATAATCATTCACACATGTGAAAAACAGAGAGAATAGAACAAATAGTTGTAACCTGGCTCAAAAGGAAGATAGGAATAATATTTGTGGCAATCTTCTGGTGATTAAGGGATAAAACAAGACGTCTTCACCTTACAAATGGTTGCAGAAAGCCAAAATGTTATGAAATGCATCATATTTTGTGAGAAAGTGTGACGTGCTAAAGCAAAACAGGCACCATTTTTGAAATTAACAGCCCAAAGAATTTGTAAGAAACAAGTATTTGATTTCATTCAGCAAATATGATGCAGGGCGGTGTAATTTATTTACATGAAATGAAATTCAAAGTGCTGCTAATATGTGGAACTTGCATCAACCCTGCATCAACGGGTGACTGGTTTGTGGCAGTATTTATCTTGCTTCATATACTGCAAAAGATTGTGTTGATAAAATTGCCTTAAAGTGCATTTTCTGCTGAGTATTTTCTGCATGGTTCATGTCGCAAAAATAGGCTTAGTGCCGAAGCTCTACTCATGCCTACACTCCCGTTATACAGCACCACTGTGCTTAGGTGGGCGGTGTGAAACACTTTACTGATGAAGCTGTTCAGTTTGCTGTAGACAACGCTGACAAAATATTCCTCCAATCTTCAGAAATTAAAGGAGCAGATTACAGCTGCTAAAATCATATAAGATAAGACTTGATGGCTCTTATTTGTTCTGCTGGCTGAGTAGTGATATAATAAACAACCTCATATGACCTGATTCAACAGATGCAGCTGCCTGCCATGAGATGTTATGAGAGTGGCCCCATTGATGGTACATAATTATGTGCGAAATGGCTTTCTTTAAAGATTTAGATCAAAGACATGGAGACATATTATGGAAAACACGATTTCCCTCCCCAGACCATTTATGCAATCTAAGCAAAAAAAAGGGTCATTCAGAAATCTGCATGTATATGACATCACAACTGAGCACATTAATAGCTGACTGCTAATATTTGGATATTATCAGTTTCCTAGAAGTCCTTAAGAAAAAAAAAACTGCTGACATACATTGATTGTATTGATTGAAGCTTGTTTCTACCACAGAATAAAAAAATAATAATAATAAAAGAGGTAAGAGGTAATTGTAACTTTTTATCTCACAATTCTGAATTTATATCTTACAATTTTTTTCTTCTTCTTGCAATTCTGAGTTCTACATCTATATATAATTGCGAGATATTAACTCAAATTTTTTTTTTCTCGTAATTCTGAAATACAAGCAGAAACAAGCTACTGAGGTCTCTCTCAGGAGGAAAAAACTGAGAAGCAGATGCAGTCCCATTGATGTCTAGAAGAAACGTTAAAGAGATATGAGGTATTAAAGATATTAAAGAGATCTTTGTTTCAGATTTTTTCTTTCCTTTGGGCTTCCTGAAGAAATCTTATGAAAAACACTCATGTGTAACTTTTGAATTGATTGTTGAACAACCGTGACTGAACCATCTGTCTAATCATCCTGCTTTTCAACAGAAAGTGTCAGACCTCAACATATTACTTAAAAATTCCCATGGGCATCAGTCTTCCTCAAGCCCCTCAAAATGTTAGCAAAGTACTGTATCTTTATATAGAGAAACTGTGAAAATTGCACGTTTTCATGTGTTATATCAAACATGTGCGTGTTACCAGATGTGCTGAGATCCCTTAAGGCCATGTGAGGCATTATCTCCCTCAACAGACACCCTCTGTGGTAAAACTCCAACCAGCTACTGGGATCCAAGTGCACAGCCAGAGAAAAGTCCTCGATAGACTTCTCAAACCGACCCAGCTTGGAATAGATCCTTCCTCTGTATGTTCTGCCATGAGCGGAAAAACTATAATTGGATTTACACATCAGCGTAGATGTAATGTAATTATATTTAGTGGAAATCAAACACTGAGCATGCTGAATGAGATATATAAACCTCATAATAATCCTGACCTGGCTGTAGCATTCCCAGGTTCTTGCTTCAGAAGTAAGGAGAAGTCTTCCAGGGCCTACATCCATTTGGAGCTGTTGAAGTGCTGTATTCCATGGATCATCATTGCATCGGTCCTTGTAAAGTCGATGGTGAAGGTCTAGGGGTCAAAAAGGATTTATGTTTAAAATCTTCCATGTTCCATGTAAATTGAGGCAATCACTGAGGCAATGATTAAGCAACAGTCTTGTATAATCAGCATTATCAGCAGTCATTTGTGAACTCAAACAGATCTTGGATTTATATTTAGAGTGCATGATGTGCCTGCCAACTGTGCTCTGCTCAGATAAGCTTTGAAAACTAACTAATTCTGTCCACTAAAATTAATACAAGCTAAATAAAGTGGTTAAAGAGTGCAAAAATAACACCTAGCAAACACTAATTCAGAATGCCTTCTTGCAGTGCTTGCAATGCCAAAAATGTACAGATTCCATTCAAACATGCTTTTTTTTTGTGCCAAAAATAGATCAATTTAGTTTTTTTTATACAAATCCATTTCCCACCTTCTCTCTGACCCTTAGAGTTAAACGGACCATTAAGTGACTCGTTTTTGCTTCTGTGCTTTTAAGAAACGTCCCCTTCACATGTGAAATGAGAAACTGCACTTTGCGGTTCTCTCGCCCAGGATGATTTTAACTCACCAACAGCCTCTTTGCAATGCCTGTATCACACTCTGACAGGTTCACAAAAAATTCATGCTGAAATGTGCTGCATAAACTGGCAATATCAGACTGCAGAAAGGATATGCAGGGGCTACACACAGCAAGGAACAATTTTTCCACATTTAACTCTTATCTGTAATTCTGTTAATTATAATACATTTTAACTGAACAGCACCTTTCATATATTATGCAGCTCAAACTGCTTCACAGGTCAGAATATAAAAAGCATAAGAAGTAGAAATCAATCAATAAAACAGTAACAAGCAGCCAAGAGCAAAAATGTGGAAGAGGAATTGACAATTAATGTTCAAAATCTACCTGATTTAAACAGAGTAAGTAATTTTGACGTAGCTAACTGTGATTAGTCTATTACACATCGCCTTGCAAGCACGTTTGCTTCTGGAAAGCAAATCTATTTAGATTGTTTCATAGGGCTCACTTTTGCATAGTCCTTCATGGCCAGCAGTATCTAGCCCATCTTTTCATACATCTTTGCCCTCTTAAATTAGATCTCTGCATCATCTTGCTTGACTTTGATGGCTTGGGTGTAGCTGAATGCCAGTGTGGTTTCCCTCTTTGTTTGTAGATTTCTGCTCTAGACATGAAGGTGTCTGGAACACAATTGGCATCAGTCATGAGCTTCTACTGTACACTTTGTTCTGAAAAAGTTTTGGGCACCAGAAATATAATAATTTACTTTTACATGAGCATTTTACATTCTCTCTGACCTTAAAGCTGACCTTAACTTTTTTTGGTTAAAAATGATCCGAAATCAATATTTGAGCAAGTACATAACCAGCCAGTGTTCAAAACTTTCGCCTTACTTTTTCGTAAGATTCACAACGGTTGGCTTATAATGTGGTATGGGTAGGTTTTCACGGGAAATTCAAGCCTGCTGCCGCGTCATTACGTCACGTCTGTAAACATAAAGAATTTGTCCCGGCTACTAGGCTATCGCATGTGAGGATCTTGCAGGTGGCCGATCATTTGTAGCCTTTTCTCACAGCAGCTAGAATAATTAAATGTATCATTTTGATGGCGGATTGTAATCCAGAAAGGACTATGTGTTTATGAAACACATGTGAATTAAATTAAATTATATTGCAGTTTTAAATGTGCTTCTGATTACAGATAGCCTGGGATTACACAAGATTTGTATTTTAAAGACAAGTTTGAAGGGAGCATAATTTGCTTTTTGAGTTCAATTAATTTTTTAATATGAAATTCGAATAGTATGACAATTAGAGAATACTGTACAGAAATTGAAATCTACATGCTAATACACACTATACTCATAGTCACGCAATGCTGATGTTGTTAACATTAATAATTTGAGAATAAAGTATAACAATAATAATAATTTGCATATGAGCTAACCGGTCTTTAGATTAAATCACCATTGGTAGCATGATTTATTGTAATGCTTTTTTCCTCAGTTGGTCAGAACAAACGTGGCAGACTTGTTACTTGTTCAAATGACAATATACGGTGAAAATTCTTATTTGGGTCATATACTACCAAGATGTAGGCTAGAATATGTGATTGCAAAGTACAGTAAATATACACACCGGTGCGGTGACTGACAGCCACACATTCACCTCAAAACATTAGATTCATCTGCGCTGGAGTTGTAATATTATATAATGTTGTGCGCTATCTGTCACGCCCACTGAAGGTTCGTCAGTAGATCACACGTGCTCTGATAGCGCTGAAGTGAACTAACCCTGGAACATAACCTGCTCTGGTTATCTTCGGAGAGCAAGTTACTATGGTTACTTACATACCCTGAAAGTAACCTCCGATTTTGGAACCGAAAGCTGAGGTTATCCGCTTGCTTATCCTTAAACATACCCGGGTATGTCACATAACCTGCTTTTTGGAATACCCCCCGGTGCGGTGACTGACTGCCACACACACATACTCCTCAAAACATTAGATTAATCTGCACTGGAGCCGTGCCAGCGCACAACCCACGCAAGGAAGATAATTCCACAAATAGCTGCAATTGCAGGTTTTCAAACAGAGATGGCGACAAAGAGGCAAAACTTACGGACTGCAGCTTTAATTAAACAGGCTGTTTTTAGCTTTTAAGATGAACACTGAGTAGGCATTTATTGTATATTATAATGCTACTTTTTATTATAACGTGGCTGGTTATATGTTAATGCGCTCATGGTTATCACATCATAATCACGACAAATTCTGAATCAGTGTTATTTTAGTATTACTAATATACTCTTATATTTTTATTAATATGTTTAATTAGCTTTTATTTTATAATTTCAGTTTTATTTTTAATTGAATTTTTAGTAATTTTGTCAGTTTTTGTTACTTTTTTTTTACTGTAGGTTTATTTTTATTTCAGTTTTAGTTATTTCTTTCTCTTTTTTTCTCTCTTCAAATTTAAATTCAGTTGTGAAGCTAGCATTTCTAATTTTAATTAAATTTTTTTTTTTTTTTTTTTTTATAGTTTTGTTCTGAAAGACCTGTTTCTTATAAACTATTTATTGTAAACTTACTTTCCATAAATGGTCTCTGTGAACGGAGGAGGAAGCTTAGTATTGTGAACGCTGGAGAATGTCTATATTAGCACATCAAAATTTTTATTTCAGAATATGACAGTCTTGTTTTGTTAAGTGCCCTTTAACCGTACAGGTTCTGTCTTGTCCAATACAGAGGTCAGATAGCATACACTAGTATTGCATCAGTATCTTGTCTTTCTGCTGTCTGGTTATGTAAGTGGACTTCATGCACACACCTGCATGCTTCTTGTTGTTCTTAACGATGAAGTTTAGATCGTCCAGAGCTCTATCGGGGTCGTTTCTCAGCAGGTAGATGCAGTGTCTGTGCCAGTATGCATCCAGTAAATGGGGCTCCAGGGAGATGGTCTTTAAAAATAGAAAAACAGATCGATCATTAGTACACAATAAACTAAGCAGAAAATCAGGTCACATCTATAGAACGTTCTGTTCTGGTTTGTTTGGATAATGATTTTTGAAATGAACCATTTTTTAATGAGCTAACACTGAAAAAAAAAATCTTATGAGCAATAGTATAAGTTATGCTTACCTTAGCATGCATCACTAATGAAAGATAAGAAAATAAGGCTTACAGCATTGAGATCTTCAAGGGCCTGGTTGAGATGTAAAGTGCTCCACGACGACACCAGTCGAAGGCACTGTGGTTTCTACATTCAGTCAAAGTTTGGGTCAGCTTGGCCACTTTGTGCTCTGAATCAGCTGTATTGAGACCTTCATCCAAAACCACTCTGTTCAGATCCTGGATCTCGTCCTGTGGAAGCTGGTTGTCCTCCAGACCATCATGGAGAGAGCCTGCACCTCGTCAAACCAGGCGTCCCATATGTCTCTGACCCACTCTCGGGGTGGTGTCGTGTCCGGTATCCCACCACGATCTGTGGCAAAGGTCTCAAAATCTAGGATCATGGGCAGACTGTGGCAGAGGAGGGGTGAAAATTGTCCTTTGGAGGTTTTGGACTCCCATGGTAACCGACACAGAGACACTCCTTTTAGAGAATAAAAGGAAAGATCACAACAGACTTAAAAAGTTCAAGAAGGATGATGTTCAAAACGGTTCCTTTTAGAATACTAGTGGGACATAAATATTCCTGTTAGTACATCTTGTATTACACTCTAATACAAGATGTACTGCATCATAAATTGCTGTAAAAGTCTATTTTTTATATCATTGGTTTACATTCAATTTCATGTTTTAGTGTTGTTTTGGAATTCTGAAACCTTGTTAGTGTCCGTGATGGCTCTCTCAGTTTTTTCCAAACGTAGTCCATCTTGACAGAGTTGTTTGTTTTTCCTCTTTTCTTGGCCCTGCGTTTGAAACGGGACACCCTTGCCCTCTCTTTGCATTTGTTCCTCCTGTGGTTTGGGACCTGGCAGGGCTGCTCTGATGAGTTGTGCTCTGTGTGAACCTCCTGAGGCTTTGTTTGTTTGGCACTGGATGGAGATTCTCTGGCCAGAGCTGCACAGATTGAGTTTTGCCACTGCTGCTGCCACCGCACATGCTCCAGCTCCTGGGAAAGGCTGGTGAAGTCGGACTGTAGCCGAAGATAAGGGCTCAAGATCTGGGGTTAAGTGAGGGGCAGAGCGAGGCCGTCTGGCCTGAAACCCCGAGGGGAGACAGGATATTACAAGAGGTGAAAGTCTGGTTGCAATGCAGTAGAGCAACTTGCATTCAAGTGTTACATTAAAAAGTGTTTTAAGTACTTTATATAATATACACACAGAATAAAAAAAGAAAGATCTGTTAGTAGTAGAAACTGGAATTTGCAGAGGTGTAGGAAGGATTTAAAAATGTGAAAACTGGTAGTTGAAATTTTGATTAACAAACAGTGGCTTGGAAGAACATCAGCAATTCTAAAGTCTAAAATGGCTACTACACTCTATCCAGAGGAATAGAAAGGAGCACAGTTGTTAGCTTACTAAGAGTCTAGCTTTATATAAGAGACAAGGTTAACTAATAAAAAGTACTAGGAATTCATGAAACAATTCTCCAACATCAAAACTAGAATAGACTTTCAACCTGTTCTGTTGAGATGAACCCAGAGGGAGTCAGTGAGGCTGTTCTGAATTCTGCCACAGACTTACACTTAATAGGCAAGACATTTTCCTGGGGACAAGGCCAAGTTTTTAGAGAATGTCCAACACAATGTTATTCAGAAAACTGTCCTGAGAATTCACTGGAGTTAGTGACTTGAATGCAAACTAACAATTCTTTCTTTTCTTGTTTTCTTCTATTCTTGCATGTATGCACAAATATGAAAAGTTGGCACAGCAGTGACAGCAGTGTTCTGCATTGTGACATTCTATACCGCATCAAAAACTAATTTAAATAGTTTCTAATTCTTGTATAAAAACTATGCATGCATAGCCTAAATATTATGCATGTAGAGAGACTACATGGAATATTTATCATATATTAAAAGGTATTTACTATCGTTAAAAAAAGTTTGGGATAGATTCAAAAAAAATTTTTTTAAGTCTCTTATGTTCACCATGGCTGCAGTAAAAATAAAATTGGGAAATATTATTACAATTTAAAAATATCTGTTTTCTATTTGAATATATTTGAAAATTCAGTCTTCAGTGATCCATTAGAAATTCTAATATGCTGATTTGCTGCTTATCAATGTTGTTTTGTAATTATTATCAACGTAGAAAAAAATGAAAATATGCCTAATATATATTTTTTTAAATGTTAATTTTGTAATGATTCTTTGATGAATAGAACATTCAAAAGAACATCATTTATTTGAAATTGAAATCTTTCTTGTCAATTTTGATCAATTTAATGCATCCATGCTAAATAAAGTAAAAAAAAAAAAATCCAGACCACAACCATTTGAACGGTAGTGTATAAAAACACAGAAACATTATAATAAAAATATATATATATACTTTTCAGAATAATATGTTTGTAAAGAGTTTAATGGTTATGCCATTTTGTCAATTACACAAAAAAAGTATTGTAAACAACTTTTTTCATGCTTTAAAGAAACCAACTTTTCCAAAATTGTTTTCCAAAACTTCCCCTTTAGACTATGTTAATTAAGGTTAATTAAATAAACAAACCTCAGAAGTAACCTGTTCTGTGTCCATCACATGGCTAACTGACTTCACCACATCGTGCAGTTCATCCAACAGATTCTCTTTGCACAAGTCTGCCAGTGTTATCTGAGGATACAAACATTAATACAAATGTAAGATAGAGCAGTGACTTTATGGCATAAAAGTGGATAATACTAGAACAATTTTTCACTTCAGTTATTTTCCTGATCAGAAGGTAACATGAGGAATTTAATACTCCCAGCATGAGCAAGCTCAAAGGAAATATCCTTGAGATTACATTAATAGCTATAATTGATGTGAATTGTAGGTATTAATATTCAAGCAAAATACTCATTTTTATTTAAACTCAGAGCTGCTCCGGGCTCTTCTCTGAATGCAGAAGTCTACAGCATAAACGCAGGAAGCTGATGGGAGGAGGCATGTAGTGATTTCTGCAGCAAAAAGGTGCTGTTAAAAGTCCCAGCACATTGAAAAGGAAGCACATGTCCATCTGTTAATGGTGCCGCTGTACCTGGTATTTGGGGAAAAGTGTGTCTTTCATAACACAGGGGGCACAGATGAATTTAGGTGCTGGGTTCCAGAACATTCTGAGCTCACTGGGACACAATGTTGCCTATGAGAAATAAAGAAATACAATAATTGGAAGTTGGAAAGAACTGTTCAATCAATCAAAAATCAAATAAAATAATTCAAGTGAGAATTAGAGGGCTTAATGTTAAATGTATGCAACAGTCCACATTTAATAACCCAGGACAATGTGGGTTGTGGGACAATGTGCTTGAACAATATGAAATATGAAAATCTTTAATTCACCTGTTAATTCTATCAGGAAAATAATGCTTGTCTAATGCCATCTAGTGACAGGATATTACAAGTACACAGGAAAATTTGGGTATAATTTGATTTAATTAGATTTAATTTTCAATGAATTTACTACTATGATAGTAGTATGAATGAACATAAACAAGTGTTTAAAAATGTATTATAGTTTTACATATAATCTATACAAGAAATGTTACAGACTTTCAAAAATCAGTTTTAATTAAATCGTTTTGCATATACTTCCTTAAAACCAGAGCCTTGGTGTTATTTCAACACATCTAGTTGTCAATGTCATGCATTAGTCACTTTGACGAAAGCCACTGATGGTGAGTCATAAAATAATAGATCTTTCTTACAGCACGTCCACACATCATAATCCTTGGGTCTCTCCAGGTAATACTCTGCTATTCTCTGCCAGTCCTCCAGAGCATCTGACGTCTGTTTAGGCATGTGGGAAACACAGTCTGTCTGTGCTGAAACCCCAGCAGAATCAACAGAAACACCTTCACACACCAGCCTACAATGAGTAATAAAACATGAATGATACATTATTGGATCTCAAAATGTCATATTTGACCTGGAAATACATCTTTAGAGTGACTCGAACAGGTACAGGGTTCGAAGAGGAAGAGTTAGAACCTAAATGGTGACCTGAATTCATAATTTATGAGTTTTAATGAAAATCATTCTAAAAGAAACAACAAGAGCCGAGCTGTAGATTATACCTCTGCTTGTCAGGATGATAATGAGATTTATGTCCAAATGCTGTCCTCTGCTGGTTAAACTGTGCTGTTGCAGTGATCAGGTTTTGAGTGTGGCAGATTCTAGAAGCAAGCTTGTAACTCAACAGGCAAGACTTGAAAAGCAGGAGTGGTACACAAATGGTGGATGGTTCTATACCCTTCTGCACTGCGGACAGAATAAACAATTAGAGAGGAAAAACTGTTATACGTTTAAAAAAAAAAAAAAAAACCTAAGAGGGCATGCTTTACTACCATTTGTGGTCAGTTAATTTCTTTTTCTTTTTATTATTATTATTATTTTAAAAAATTCATACTTTTATTCAGCAAAGACACATTTAATTGATGTGACAGTAAAGATATTTGTAATGTTACAAAATATTTCAATAAATTAACTTTCCATTTGTCAAAGAATCCTGAAAATGTTGGTTTCCACAAATAAGTAAGCAGCTGTTTTTTTAACATTGATAATAAGATGTTTCAGCAAATCAGTATATTAGAATGCTTTCTGAAAGATCCTATGACACTAAAGACTGTAGCTGTCAGACTTTTGGACCTGTTTTGCCCCTGTAGTCCTTCCTGTGTTTCCTTATTTGGTCATGTTCCTGTCCTTGTTTAGTTTGATTATGTTCCATTGATGTCACCTGTGTTCCCCTGATTGCCCTGTGTTTAAAAGTCCTAGTCTGTTCAGTTTGTCTTTGTCAGGTCTACTCGTTCTCTACATGTGTTGGCTCAAGCTCCTATTGTGGATTATCTCCTGAGTTTCCTTGATTAAGGACAGTTCTCGTTTACTCGTGCCTCCTGTGCTTCACCTGACCAACACGGTTACCTCCGTGTTTTCCCCTCCGTTTGTATTCTCGTTTTTCTCTCAGTGTTTTTGTTTCCTGTTATGGATCCCTTCACCCGCCCGGTATTTCCTCCTCCTCCTGCTGGAGCAGGGGGAGAGATCTCTCGAGGACCATACGAGACTATTCCAGCTGCTAGCAAGCACCACCAGCTACCCGGACGACGCGCTCTGCTCATTCTATGATGCGAGCTTGAACACCGTGAGCAGAGCGCCGTCATCCGAAGATGGTCCTCGAGAGGATTTCGTCACCGCCTTCTTTGCCCCTGACGTGGAGCTCAATCCGTCAGACCAGGTGCGAGAGCCGGCGACAATGCCAGCTACGAGGGAGAAAGCTGCGGATGGTGTGAGCGTGGAGAGGAGCTCTGCCCCCTGCACCGCGGCTGAGTATAGCACGGCGAATGTGCCACACCGAAGAGGAGAGGGCTCCAGTCCCCGAATCCAGTCCAGAGCGCCCTCCAGTTCCCGCTCCTCGAAAGCGCCCTCAAGTGTCCGCTCCTCCAGAGCGCCATCCTGTTCCCGTGTTCAGCCTAAAGGGGGCTCCCGATCCAGAGATTAGCCCTGAATGCCCGGAGGCTCACAAACGCCCGCCCTCCCACCTGCTCCTGTCTCCTCCACCGCTGTCGTCTGGCAGCCCCTCTGCTCGCCCTCAGCCCACCATCATTACAGTGCGAGCTCTGTGGGTCTGCCATCCTCCAGCGTCGCCATGGCTGGAGAATCCCTCACCTCCGCCTCCGAGGCCCGGACTCCGCCTCGGCCCATAGACCCAGCGGCTCCACCTCGGCTCCTAGCTCCCTCACCTCCACCGTCACCCGTCGATCCACCAGCTCCACCGGGCTGCCTCGTCTGTCTGGCTCCGCCTTGGTTGGGCGTCGACCCACCATTGCCTCAGGACTCCGCTCCTCCGGCTGCACCTCATTGCTCCGTCCCACCGGCTCTATTGGGCTCCTTCCTCCCGCCAGCTCCACCTTGGTCCTCAGTCGCTCCAGCTCCGCCGCGGATCTCAGCCTCCGCCTTGGTCACCAGAGCCCTTGGCTCCACCCTGGCCTCCCAGATCCTCGGCATCCCCCTGGCTCGTTGGCTCTCCGTCTCCGCCTCAGGCTCCTCCACCACCTGCTCCGTCGCCGTTGGTCGGCCCCCTGCAGTCGGTGGCCATTCCTCCTCCATGGCTCCTCCCTCCGTCGGCTCCACCGTGGGTCGCTATTATGGCTGTGGCCTGGGTCCGGCTGTGCTCCTCCTGCTCTGGGCCCCTCCGGTCTCCTCCCTGGCTCCTTCCTCCTTCGTCGCCTCCCTGGTCTCTGTCAGCTGGCCCCCTCCCGGGTGTCCATCCTCCTCCTGAGCCTCCTCTCAAGCTCCCACCTATGCCTCCCTCTGTTGTTGTTGTTGTTGTTGTTACAGTGCGAGGACGCACCTTCCGAGAGGGAAGGTCAGATGTCAGACTTTTGGACCTGTTTTGCCCCCGTAGTCCATCCTGTGTTTCCTTATTTGGTCATGTTCCTGTTCTCGTTTAGTTTGATTATGTTCCATTGACGTCACCTGTGTTCCCCTGATTTCCCTGTGTTTAAAAGTCCTAGTCTGTTCAGTTTGTGTTTGTCAGGTCTACTTGTTCTCTACGCGTGTTGGCTCAAGCTCCTATTGTGGATTATCTTCTGAGTTTCCTTACCTGCTCCGTCGCCGTTGGTCGGCCCCCTGCAGTCGGTGGCCATTCCTCCTCCATGGCTCCTCCCTCCGTCGGCTCCACCGTGGGTCGCTATTATGGCTGTGGCCTGGGTCCGGCTGTGCTCCTCCTGCTCTGGGCCCCTCCGGTCTCCTCCCTGGCTCCTTCCTCCTTCGTCGCCTCCCTGGTCTCTGTCAGCTGGCCCCCTCCCGGGTGTCCATCCTCCTCCTGAGCCTCCTCTCAAGCTCCCACCTATGCCTCCCTCTGTTGTTGTTGTTGTTGTTGTTACAGTGCGAGGACGCACCTTCCGAGAGGGAAGGTCAGATGTCAGACTTTTGGACCTGTTTTTCCCCCGTAGTCCATCCTGTGTTTCCTTATTTGGTCATGTTCCTGTTCTCGTTTAGTTTGATTATGTTCCATTGACGTCACCTGTGTTCCCCTGATTTCCCTGTGTTTAAAAGTCCTAGTCTGTTCAGTTTGTGTTTGTCAGGTCTACTTGTTCTCTACGCGTGTTGGCTCAAGCTCCTATTGTGGATTATCTCCTGAGTTTCCTTTATTAAAGACAGTTCTCGTTTACTCGTGCTTCCTCAACAGCGTAACGTGACAGTAGCAATGGCTTATTAATATTACTGTTTTTACTATATTTTTCATCAATTAAATGCAGCCTTGGTGAGCATAAGATCCTTCTATCAACAACATTAAAAATCTGAATTATTGCAAACTTTTGACTCCTAGTGTGTATATAGATGTATTAAATTAATTATAAAAGTAAATTTTAAAAGATTCTTAATGTTTAATGCCATTACTCCAGTCTTCACTGTCACATGATCCTTCAGAAATGTTTGCTCAAGCATTTGATTTGGTGCTCAAAAAACATTTCTTAATATATAAGCAGTATATCATAGCATCATGGTTTATGGTTGATGACAGAAATGGCGAATGATGAGATCATGAGAAAATGCAGCTATGATCAGAAGAAAACAAGACAGAAAAACATTATATGGCATCTTAGGTCTTCCGTATCAAAATGTCAAATGCAAAATAAAAATAGTGGTCTTAAAGTTTTGAACACCATTGTATGTACTAAATGCTTGCTTGCTTGCTCACTAGCCTCAGTGTAATCAATGTTTCCAAGGTTTCTATGTGTATTTAAAGGCCTGAAATTCTGTTCCATGACCCAATATAAATAAATACATATAACAGAAATAATTTTATCATTCAATCTGGTATCAGGGTCTCACAGGAACATTTCTTAGACCTTAAACATAAACCGTTTTGGGTGCCAACTCAATGTGATATAGGCCCTATATGTTCTGCCATAAAAAGATGACGAGTCAGTCTGTTTGCACAGATCGTCTCTGCCATAACTTCACACTACTGTTTGAACTGTAGACAGCGGGAGAAACGACCTCAGAACTGACTTTGTGTGTGGGCCCTTTGTGTTCCTCAAACTGCAGACAGGCAGGAGAGGCCCTCCGCCACCCACGTCCCCACGGCTCCACTGACAGCGCCAATTTATTGCGTACATTTCGTTCACTCTGGCCTGTGACAGGCTAGATTTATCACCTCGCTCTGGCACGGTTAAGCCTCATCAAAAGACCTGGAAGGTCACACTAAAGTCACTGGCCCTGCCTGCACTGAAAAGAAACATTCCTGAACCGTAAGGAGGAACCTTCAACCTGTCCCGCTATCCATTGGCCCCATAGGCAGGCATCGCTCATATAAACCCTCTCAACCGCGTCCAACAGGAAACTTTCAGTGACCCTCATGACTGGAAAAAGCTAGTAATTAAAAGGCTCTTTTTCAAGAGTGAGGGAGTGGCGCAGGTCCAGCCGAGCAGGTAGTAAATCTTGTGTTATCAGCTCTCAGGTGAGTGCTGGAGAGGTCGGGAGGAGGGATGCGTGGGTGCGCTGGCTCCAGACAGACCCGCAGCACAGATGAGTGGAGTAAGTGACGGGTAATTACTCGCTGTGTTACTGCTTCCTAAATAGAGATGATGACAGCTTTGGACGCTCTTCTCAGGTAGCTTGAAACTAGATGATCATTTGCACCCAAGGCCACCCTCTGTGCCCTTCCGCTAGCGATGCGTTGAGAGATTGACATGCTGATAGCAAGTGGAACATGCCAATATATCAACACATAGATTAGTGAACCTTAGTGTCATAATGCATAAAATCAAGTATACAGCTGCCTCAAAAGTATTTGAACATTGACGACTCGTTTAAAAATGCCTGAATGTCATTGCATTAGATGCAATATATCAATCCCACATCTAGTTTAACAAAAAGATCCCTTTCTGAAAAAGAAGTGTGCTTAATAAACTTTTGTCATGCTTAAAAGATGTAGACTTATTTTGATGTGTTGATTAACATACTAAAGCTCATGTTAAGTACTCGATTGTACGATATTACTGTATTGTACTCGATATTAAACTTAACATTTTAAATGTACTAAATAACAACTTCACTACAAATGTGTAATTATAAATATATTGTAATAATACCTGGCATACAGTTAGCACAAAGTATATTCTTTTAAAGTATATTATTTCTGTAATAAGTATTCTTTTTAAAAGTATGCTAAAGTGTAGCTGCTACTTCTTCACAAGGGATAGCATCACTTTTACAAAAAGTTTGTTAGGTTTAAAATGCACTATAGAACAAAAAAGTATTTAGACACTACACCTGTGGAACACCTGTGTAAACTGACTTCATACATCCACTAAAAAAGACCAAAACACCAGTTGATTAAATGTCATCGATCAAAAAAGACAACAAAATCATTCTGAGAAAAAATCCTGCTCCACTTGAGTCCAGGTGACACCTGCTTTGATAATTTGCTATTTAATGCAATTAAATGCATACTATTTTGAATGTTTTTTTTTGGTCTGATGGGATGTCCTTTCTGGTCTCTGAACAGGAGCCAAGCTACATCCACAGGCCATTATTATATCTTCATTGGTCACCTTAAAAATATTTTTAAAAATACGGTAAATAATTTGTTACATAGATTTTGGGAACATGTATCCAATCTAATACATTAAGCACCACTATGCTATTGCTCATAGTTACTAAAGCCCCTAACATTTAAAAGTTATTTGGTTGCACAACTTTCAACTTGTAGTAGTTGTACAATCAAATAACTGTTATTGTTTACCTGGAATAAGAGATCCTTGACTCCTCCACCGACAGAATCCTTCTGTAAAACTGACTCAGCCATCTTGTAGACACCAGATGACACAGGTGGACGGCACATTGGTCTTGGGGAACATTTCTCTTGTGGTACTGAGGTCTCTTTGAGTTGGCCCCTGAAGGAAAATACACATGAGCATTCCTCTAAGTAGTTTTCATTCCAAGCCTATGACTTTACCCATCAAAATGTACTAAGAGGAAATGCTAAAGATTTCCCCAATGCAATCAGACTCAATACAATATACCATCGCCATAAGCTCACTGGGGTTTGAAAAGCAAATAAATGTGTTGCTCCTACTGTATGTTGCCTCTGGGGTGTCTGACAGCTCACATGCTGACGCTGTCCCTAAGCAGTTTCGGTAATATTGCACAGTATATTTACATTGACATGTTTACATTGACATGTTGTGCATGCAGTGGCTCTAAGAATTATTTGGACACTTAAGCCACATTTAAATGTCACTGCATTAGATACAAAATATCAAAGCAAGCAGCATTTATTTTAAAGGAAGATAACACATCTACTGTATCAAGTAAAATTTTCACACACACACACACACAAAATATGTGTTATGATTTACATGATAAAATATTAAATTTAATGTTCAAAATTAACTATCCACTAATATAATAATAATAATAATAATAATAATAATAGCTCATGAAAGTGAATTTGTTTGGAGATGCCATTTAAAAATAATAAATAAATAAAGCTAACATCATCAGAACAACTATGTAACTTCTCTTTCCATATAAAACAAAATTTAAAAAATGTAATAATAAACTACTAACCTAATAAAATAAAATAAAATAAAATAAAATACAAAAATAAACAGCTAATCTCATCATCAGAGCTGTAGCTGTGTCCTCCTCTTTCTATATAAAATAAAAATATATAAATTAACAAAAATGATC